>NW_012267235.1:832441-852770 GCF_000151885.1 Dipodomys ordii
GCTCAAGGCTAGCGCTCTACCACTTGAGCCACAGTGCCACTTCCAGCTTTTTTCTTTTTGCTTATGTGGTACTAAGGAATCGAACCCAGGGCCTCAAGCATATAAGGCAAGTGCTCTACCACTGAGCCACCTTCCCAGCCCCATGTCTGTGAGACTCTTAACTCCAGTTAGCCACCAGAAAACTGGAAGTGGTCCTGTGGCTCACATGGTAGATCATTCACCTTGAGCTGAAGAGCTCAGGGACAGCACCCAGGTCCAGAGTTCAAGCCCCATGACCGACAAAAAACAAAAACAAAAAGGAACGTCAGGCTGCATCAGTTCCTCTTTTCCAAGTAGGAACAGCTGTTACATTTAGAGCATCTGTTGCATGACAAGCATGGCCTACTTATTGTCACATCCATGAGCTCATTCAGTCTCCTTCCCAGCAACCTAAGTAGGTATATTAGAGCTGAAAGAAAAAACAAAAAAACCTATAGCCCAGTGCTGTGGCTCATGCCTGTGGTAAACTACTCAGGAGGTTAAGATCTGAGGATCACAGTTCAAAGCCAGCCCTGGACGTTAAGTCCATGAGACTCTTATCTCCAATTAACCCCCAAGAAGCTATGGTTCAAATGGTAGAGCACTAGTATTTAGCAAAAAAAAAAAAGTCAAGGCCAACACCCAGGCCCTGAGTTCAAGCTCAAAGACCAACACACACACACACACACACAAACACACACACACAAAAGAGAGAGAGAGAAAGACATAGACAGGCAGGCAAGCAGGCAGACAAGCAAACAAACGGAGAACTGATGTCCAGGAAGCTTAATTATGCTCCGCCAGGGTCATGCAGCTATTCTGTGATGGAGCCAGGATTTAAACCCAGATCATCTGGCACTAGAACTTCCACATTTTGTACTCCACTTAGGCCCTCACTTCAAGTATTCTTTTGAATTTGTGAAATACCACATGTCTCTTCTTCTAACATGAGGACTTATTTATGATGTATCCTTGTGTCCTGTACCACCCCCACCCCCACCCCCAACCCCCTCGGCCAGACACCTCTCAATGCACCCTCCATCCCCATATCCATGTCTCCTTAAGGGTACATCTCTCCCTACTCTCCCACTAAGGGACACCAGCAGACAGGATGCAGGGGCAGGATGCAGGCAGAGTCCAGCTGATGATCTGCCTCCTGCCCACCTCTCTGGTCTGCACCGACCACAGTTTCCATCCCCATAATGAGCAGTCCTAGGGTGAGGAGATGAGATGAATGGCAAAGCTGTGGTCAAAACAGGAACCCCCAATTCCCAGCCAGGATGTGATCCCTTAGCCAGAAGTCTTAATTGGAGATTCAGAGGTATCCTGGTCTTTAGCAGAAGCCCCCCTTCCCTTGTATTTCTTACATAACAAAGTTGCACTGGGGAAGAGCCTTGGGCTCTGCTGCCTGGATTCTAACCAATGACTCTGGCTCTCTCCTGCCATGCTCCCTTGTGAAGAAGGCTTTTGTTTCCTGCGGATATCCTTGGTTAATTATTTTTAAATAAATAATTGTGTAGCCTGTGCTGAGGGAGAAGCCTTCCCCATGGTGACCCATATTTGATTGTCAGAGGGCTGGCCCTTATTCCACAGCCAAATTAAATAGGCTAAATCAGAGACTGTTTGGTTTGAGAGCAAATCGATGATGGGGACAGGCTGAGAGGTGAGCACACAGCTGACCCTTGCATTATCACCACTCGCTCGGGAGCAGGGCATCTTGGGAAGGTAAACAGCTGGTCAGAGAGTCAGGTGAGAACCAAGGTGAAATCCAGATCCTCCACAAGGAAGGAATAGCTGGGCAGCAGCCAGGCCTCCAGTCAAGTTGCTTTAGAGGCAATGCATCAATAATTCTGCCTGAGCCAGGAACCCCTGGCCACTGTCTCCATTCAGAACGTAGGATCCTAGAATCTAGAATCCTAGAATCTCAAGGCCTGCCCACAGTTAGCTGCATGTTAAAGATGTTATTGTTAATCCTCAAAGAGCCCTGTTGAGGATCGGTTCTCTCCTTTTTATGGAAGGGTCAGAGAGGGATAACAATTATCCCATGATCACACATCTATGAAGAACCAAAGCAAGCTGGGTACAGTGGCTTGTACCTGTCATCCCAGCTACAAGGAAAGCTGAGATGGGAAGACTGTGGTCTCAGGTCAGACTAAAGGGGAAAACTCCATCTTGACAGAAAGAAGCTAGGCATGATGCCACACACCTACCATACCAACTTTAGCAGGAATCATAGGAGGATTGTGGTCCAGATGTAACCTGGGCAAAAAGTAAAAACCTTCTCTCACAATAACCAATGCAAAAAAGATCAGAGGTGTTGCTCAGCAGTAAACCAATTGGTTTTCTAAGAGTAAAGGCCCTGAGTTCAACACCCCCCCCAATACCTCCAAAAAGGAGGGGCAAGGTTTGAACCTAAGTTTGTTTAGTTGTATACCCCATTGTCTTCCCATTGCCCCTCATTGCTAGAACATTCTTTTATTGATTGTAAATCTGCCTCATTTTTAAAAATTGGCTCTACCTCTGCCTTTGGAGAATCTTCTGCCTTCATATAGTTCAAATCTCTTTCTTTTACATACATCCTATTGAACTATTCAAAGATTCTACTGAGAATCTACTGGCCACTGAGAGTGGAGAAAACCCAATGGCCAATGGGAGAAGAATGACCTAACAAGCCAAGGGAAAGTAGTAGAAGATGGTAGATAGGTGCTGTAAAACTGCAGAAGACATAGAGACATGGTCAGGGCAGAGTTGCTAAAGAGGTAGAAGCCTTTCCTCCTTTTAATTTCATGGCTTCTGTTCTTTCTCAAAAATGTAGTCCCTTGGACCAATAACCATTGAATTCCAGTGTCAAAACCACTCCTACTAGTAGCCCTTTGAGCCAAAGCAACCAGTAAATAAGCTAATAGTACAAGCATCAAGCCATGTCACTGTCTAACTAGTTGTTCTTAAAGATTTGAACTCTGTTTTAGTCAGGTGCCAGTGTTCCACATCTGTAATCCAGCTACTCAGATCCAGAGTATCACAGTTCAAAGCCAAGCAGAAAGCTCTCTGAAACTTGCCTCTAAAATAACTAGCAAAGAGCAGGACTGGAGGTATGCCAGTCAGGCAAGCAAACTGAGTTATGAGGCCTTAGTTTAAACTCTAGTATTGCCATAAAATTAAAAGAACAAACCAATTTTTAAAACTCTGCTTTAGCATTTGTCTTTCTTTTCTGCTCCCCTGCTCCCAGACCTTTTAAGCTTTAAGTCAGAACAGTGTTGGGTAATAGCCTTAAGAGAATCCTGGGAAAACTGATAGGAGTCTTTTTCTTGGTAAGTTTTAGCTTAGTGAATCATATAGGCTGCTAGCCATAGCTGCTTACCTGGCTGGCTCCAGAGGAGACTTTGTAGCCTTCCCTGGAAGGTGTGGCAGAAGGCAGGACAGGGGATGGTTCACCTTGGAACACTGGACAAAAAGAGAACAGCAGTCCCACTTCTCCAAATGATTCCAGGCCTGATGCATTGTCTTACAAGTGTTCAAGACAAATCTCCCTCTCCAAACTTTTTCATCAGATCCAAAGCAAAACAAAGCAACCCCCACAAAAAATATTGTGTATGTGTGTGTGTGTGTGTGTGTGTGTGTGTGTGTGTGTGTGTGTGTGTGTAAGTGTAAGATGTCCCCAAATAGCTCAATCTTCTGGGCACTGTTCCTGATCTTCTTTTGCTCAAAGCTAGCACTCTACCACTTGAGCCACAGCACCACTTCTGGCTTTTCCTATTTATGTGGTACTGAGGAATTGAACCCAGAACTTCATGCAAGTTGGGCAGGCACTCTACCACTAAGCCACATTCCCAGCCCTCTCCACTTTTTCATAGATACTCTAACAGGATTTTCTTCTACACGGTGACCCTGGTTCTTTGTCTTTTCGATTTCTTTCAGTCCCCTGGTACTCTGTCTAGCACTTTTCCTTTCTGAGAACAGCAGCAGTGAGACTGTAAGCAAGCTTGGTTCTCCCCTACCTTGCACACCAAACTACAGTGGTCCCTAAGAATCCACATCCACCCCAATGTGCTGCTTGCTTCACCCATCTTTGAGCTGGTGTGCTCTCCTATCTCCCTCCCCTCTACCTCCTCCCCCAACCAACCTCAGTGCTCTGAAAGTCAGCCAAATGGGACCCCATCAAAGGAATGTGAGTCCCAGAGCCAAACCCTGCTAGCTGCAGCCCTGTTCCTATCCTGCTTGCCAACCGTGTCTCTGGGCATTTGTGGATTGGCCAAAACTGATTGCCAGAGCTCAAAGCTCTCACGGGTCACAGGACAAGTGCATTTTTGTCGAATGTTCTACTCCTCATATACTCTGTGACCTCACACTGCAGATGCATTTCTAGGAGGTATTTTGAAGAAGAAAATATTCCAGCCAGTAATGTAATAGAAGGTCAACCTCAGCTTCTAAACTGTAACAAAACTGTGCTGATGTGGTAACCAGCAGGATGTGTTCATTCAGCAAAAGTTTATTAAGCCAGATGTTGGTAGTTCATGCCTGTAATCCTAGCTACTCAGGAGGCTGAGATCTGAAGAACAGGGTTTGAAGCCAACCCAGGCAGGAATATCCAGGAGACTCTTACCTACAATTAGCTAGCAAAACCAAACAAAAAGAAAAAGACAGAAGTGAAGCTATGGTTCAAGTAGTAGAATGCCAGCCTTAAGCAAAAAAGCTAATGGATAGTACCTCAGCCCTGAGTTCAAGCTCCAGTACCAATACACACACAAAAAAGTTTATTGAGTGGCTACCAGGTGTCAAGATACTGAAAACGCATCAATGAACAAAACAAGACGGATAAAAATATACTACCCTTATGAAGCTTACTATCTTGAATACATTAGAGGCCATGCCAACCTTACCCTGAGAAAGACAGCTGGTATTTCCTGTGGGTGGACAGGGGAGGAGAAAGCAATTTTATTTTCTTGTCATCCAGCCTTGAAAACAAGGGGCACTGAGTCAGTGTTCCAGGGCCCTGGCGACACTAATGTTCTCTATTGGGCTCATGTTGTTTTGCAGGAGTTCGCTACAGCCAGCAGGGAAACAATGAAGTCACTTCCTCTTCAACAATCAGTCACCACGGTAACAGCGCCATGGTGACCAGCCAGTCAGTTTTGCAGCAAGTCTCCCCAGCCAGCCTGGACCCCAGCCACAATCTCCTCTCACCTGATGGTAAAATGGTGAGTACACCTGGGCCATTGTAGCTCGGGAGCTGATAAGATAAGAGGCAAAACAAACACAACTTCTCACAAGGCCTGCCTCAAACAATGAACCATTGTAGCCCCACCAAGGAAAATGGGGGCTGCCCAGAATTGGAACGGAAAGGTAGGCTGGTGACCCAGCCTTTGGCGGGTAGAAGAGGTGTTCGGTTTGAACCTAGCTAATAAATCTGACAGAGCTCTGCTCTCGTTTTATTGATTGAATGCCTCATAAAGGAGCAAGCCGGGTGGGACACTGTTTGTTTTGGGGCTGCCAGTGACATTTGTGTTGATAAAATGTTCATTCATCCCTCTCCTCCAAGACCTCCAAAGCCAGTTGTTTTTGGGTCTTCCCCCCCCCCACTTTAACCTGCAGAAAACCTCACTTTGGGACAAGTCCCCGCTTTATCCATTCCCCCTGGTATTGGGGAAGCAAGCCATTAACGAGACAGAATTGAGTGGATGACAGGCCAGGAGAAGCTTCCAGAACTGTGATCCTGAAGGGCACTGCCCTTGTAGATCACACAAAATGGCAGGCAGGGTGGGGCGGTGCTTAGAGGGTGAGAAACCCCGACTTTGAAGTTACAATGACTTGCTGTTCCACACTGAGTGGTATAGCCTTGGGCAAGTTACTGAACTACCTCTTTTCCTCATCTATAAAATGGGGGTAACAGCATTAGGGTTCTGGGGAAGGGGGTAGCGGGACATTTGTTCAGCTCCGTAAATACTTTATGAACAGCAGTGTTGTTTTGTCAGTGTCAGTGTCATTCCCATTAAATGAAGCTCTTAATATCCATACCTGGAGTGTCCCCCTCCCACTATACCCAGCTATAAATTTAGCCCACTTGCTAAGGGACAGGATTCTTAGAATTTCCAAGGTTCTTATTCTTTAGCAATCAGAAGGGCCAGGGAGAGGGACCTGTGGGACAAGAGAAGGATTATGCTAGCCACCGGGGAGGGTAGGAAATGGAAAACTTTATTCTTTGGGTCATGCTCTATTTCAGGGGTGGGAGGAGCGGAAGGTGGAGCAAGGTGTCTGACCTCAAGGCCCTTGGGGGCCAGAGTGGGGGAAGGGCAGGGAGGGGGGCAGAGAGCAGATGCCATTCTAGACCTTGACGTGTGTGCTGTGTAGGCAACACAGGAATAGCGAGTGAGTCACAGGTGATCAGGTCCCCAGATCCCTGGAGGAAAACAAAAAATAGTTCCTAAGCAGACCATGGCCCAGCCAACTCTAGTTTCAGGGGGACCTGAGCTGGTTGACCTGGTGTGAGTCCTTGCAAACAAAGGAAAGGGCACTTGCTGGGAGGCCTTTTTGCAGCCCCTGCCCTCCCCTCTTCCCCAACTCCACCATCCCATAGGAAAGATCCTTCTTCCGGAAGAACAATTTATGTCAGCTACCTTGTGAGAGGCACCGGCAAGTCTTTATGATTTCTCAAGAGTCACGTCAAGACCCAAACAAGTTAAAGTTAAGCATTATCCAGGCTTCTATTAAGGAAAAAAAAAAAAAAAAAGCACAAGTCTTAGGCCAGGGATATGGCTCAGAGACAGGGTCCTTGTCTAGCATGTGTGAGATCCTGGGTTTGAGTCACAAGAAGTAACTAAATAAATCCCACTCTCAGTCTCTAACTTCTTGAAGGCCCCCAGAGTTAACTCTCTGAGCTCTCCCACTGCTCTTCTAAGAGGCAATGTGCTTCACCCACACCCTGGCTGCTCCCAATACTGCCTGCAGACACACTTTTTTCTTTCTTGTGTTCTGCTCTGCAGCATCCTAAATGGGAAGTATATTATTGGATTGATGATTGACCAAAACAACACACCTCGACCTTAGCAAACATCTGGAGGCTTGTTTGCAGGGACCAGCTTCTTGCTGGTCTCCTAACAATCTGCTTCATATGTTATGTCACTGGATGCCCCAAATTCAAGAGTCTGTTCTCAGTTAATGGATAACAAGGTCATCACAGATCTTGGCCCACCAAGGCAAGAGAGGGTTAAAATGGAACAGGACCAGAGGGTCCGAGCCTTAGTGTTTCATTTATTTATTAGCAATAAGATAGAAAAGTTGTTTCTCTATTTTCATCTGTACAATGGGAAAGGAGGATAAGAATATCTGTGTCAGCGGGGCACCAGTGACTCGTGCCTATAATTCTAGCTACTCAGGAGGCTGAGATCTGAGGATCACGTTTCAAAGCCAGCCCGGGCAAGAAAGTCCATGAACCCCTTATCTCCAATTAAACACCAGAAAACCAGAAGTGGCACTGTGGCTAAGTAGTAGAGTGCTAGCCTTGAGCTGAAGAGCTCAGGGACAGTGCCCAAGCCCAGAGTTCAAGCCCCACAACTGACCAAAAAGAAAAAAAAATAATACCCGTGTCATAGAGTTGCTGTGAAGATTGTTTATAGCTCAGGTCTTTTGAGAGTAAGCTAATTTTCATTAGGACACACTCTGAAACCTTCCCCCAGGCGTTGGTATTGCAAATAATGCCATCCATCTGAGCTCTTCAAATGGAAGAGCAGAAAGTTATTCCATTGCAGGAACTCTGGCTCCATGCCAAATGGGTTTTCTTTGACAAAAAGCTAGCCAAATTGAGGGTTGCAATCTGTATGTGTCTGTAGGTTGATTTTTGTCTTTTCTTTTTGGAACATCTACTGAATATTTTCACAGTATTAAGCAGGAGGGCCTAAAGGTGAAAAGCTCAATCCTTGGGGGCAGACTGCCAATATATTTTTTTAACTCTAAGGCTAGCACTTGGATACAGTCTCAACTCCTTTGAATTTCAATTTCCTTGTGTGAAAGGTCAGATAACATCACTAGTTATAGGGACATAAAGGAATTTTTAAAAGGATGAAGGGACTGTAAAGGGTAGTGTTAATTACTCAAAAACCCCTCCTCCCCAAATTCTCAGGTAAGAGTGGCTACTATATCTTTGGGAACCCTGATTTCATCAGTCCTGGAGGCTAGTGGAGAATAATGATTGCCTTTTAGAGCAAGAGGTAGCTTGGTCAAGGTTGTCCAAACATAGTTAAGTGGCTGGATTTAAACTCCTAGAGAACTGGGTGTGAATTCAAGCTTCCTCCTATACTAGTCAAGGGATAGTCTTGGTGCTTCTGAGGATCAGCTTCCTAATCTGTAATATAGGGACAATCATCAAACGCTCTTATACTCATTATACTCTCTTTCCTATCTGTGCCATCATGGACTGAGGACAATTGGCAAACACAGTTTATAAATTCTAAAGGCAAACACATTTAAATTGCTGGCCACAATTCTGCTGTCCCATCAAAAGCAAATGTTGAAATGACGGAGAGATGACCAGGTCTTTACTGACTTTCTCCAAAGGACGGCATTACCCCTACCAATTCAGTCTAAGGACGGGTCACTGATTTTTTTTTTTTTTTATGACTCTGACATTTTGAAAAACAAGTCCAGCAAACAGGCTGGTTCTCTCTTGTTTGATGTGGCCAGAATTCTTTCTTGGTCATGTGACCTCTAACTCATTTCTTGATGCTCATTTAAAAAACACAAACAAACCTGTTTGGATTCCCCCCCTTTTCTTTCTTTTTTTTTTTTTTTCAAATTAACCTTGGAAACTATGAGTTGACTAGAAGGGTGGAGCTGGGGCAGCAAAATAGTGTCTTACTAGGTATTAGTGTGAAATTTAGAATCTGAAGAGCTCTGGGCAGGGAAAAATGGAAGAAAAAAAAGGAGCTAAAGGATGGATTTCCTAAGGCCTCAACAATGACTGATTTTTTTTTTTTAGAATGAACAAACCCTGGGTTGGGAAGGTGGCTCAGTGGCAGAGCACTTGCCTTGCATGCCTGAGGCCCTGGGTTCGATTCCTCAGCACCACATAAGAAAAAAAGAAAAAAGCCGGAAGTGGCGCTGTGGCTCAAGTGGTAGAGCGCTAGCCTTGAGCTGAAGAGCTGAGGGACAGCGCCTAGGCCCAGAGTTCAGGCCCCACGACCGGACCCAAAAAAAAAAAAAAAGAATGAACAAACCCTTGCTGAATAATAATTTTAGAAATTGTTTTAAAAGGATAAATAGTAAATTACTTTATCATGGAAAAAAAGGAAGTGTAAAAAACAGCTCCATTCTGTAACTAGTAGGAAGCTCCTGGAAGAGATAAGAAGTTGGGCTCTAGGATCAGACAGACTTGGGCTTGAATAACAGGAGTACCATTTACTAGTTGCAGAATCTTAAGCAGGATTCACATCAAATGAGCTTCAGCTTCTCATCTCTAAAATGGGAATAAGAGAAGTATGACTGTACAGCCCTGTCCTGAGGTTTGTGCATTAACCCAGCAAATACTCCCTGTGCACAGGAGCCTGGTCCCAAATCCACTCTCTAGCAAATCCCAGGGCATGTCTTCAGTCATTATTTTTAGCAGTTATAGCTGGGAAGGTGGCTCAGTGGTAGAGCGCTTGCCTTGCATGCATGAGGCCCTGGGTTCAGTTCCTCAGTATCACATAAGCAGAAAAACCCGGAAGTGGCTCTGGGGCTCATGTGGTAGAGCGGCTAGCCTTAAGCTGAAGAGCTGAGGGACAGTGCCCAGGCCGAGTTCAGTCCCGATGACTGACCAAAAAAACAAGACAAAACATAAAACAAATGGCTGATGTATATTTTTAGCAGTTATATATCTCAAATATCAATAATATAGAAGTTAGAGAAGCAGAACAGAGGGCACATAAATAGTGACAGTTATACAATACATATGAGCAGAATTCAACTCCAAGATAATAAATACAAACACCATGCGGACAAGAAATATGCCTATTGTACTTGCTGCTCTACCCTCAGCATCTAGAGCAGTGTCTGTGCTACAGTAGCTCTTGGATGGATGGATGGATGGATGGATGGATGGATGGACAATTGAGTGAATGAATGAATGAATAAATTGATGCTGAGGCAAGCTAAGTGTCATTCTACAAACTGCCCTTTGTGATTCTGGTTGGTCTCATTCCTGCTGCTCTTATTTTTCCAGCAGATATCGGTCTCAGGAGGAGGATTGCCGCCAGTCAGCACATTGACGAATATCCACAGCCTCTCCCACCACAATCCCCAACAGTCCCAGAACCTCATCATGACCCCCCTATCTGGAGTCATGGCCATTGCACAAAGTAAGTTCTATTCTTAATCTGAAAACATGGGGCAGGGGGAAGAATGATGAGAAGCAAGTCCACATGACTTTTTTTAAAAAGACTATTTTGTACCTGTAGATTGGATTTAATTTCCTCAATATTTGGACTGTTCAGTCTAAAACAAGAGAAGATTTTGGAATGCATTTGAATCCTGCTCACAGTTAACAAGCTGCGCAGCCTGAATCAAATGCCTGCTTTAGATGAGGCTCAACTTCCTTATGTATAAAATGGGTGCTTATAGCCCTCAAAATGATAACAAATACCAACATACTTGTAAATCCAGAAAGCATGAATAGTCATAATATGTAACTTATCCTTTTGTCTTGTGTTACTTCTTATTCCTGAGTATGTGACACATTTTTCCAAGAGGGTCTTTATATTGATAAAGGTGGAGGAAGACATTTGAAGGGCTTCCTTCTAAATGTGGAAATTTATGTTGCAGGCCAGACCTCCTTGGTTAATTGGTGCACACACAGAGGGAGACATCAATGCTGGAGTGTCTTTTGAGGTTTGAAAACTCTAAGGAGAAATAGAAGCTTTTCCTACATGACTGAATACAGGGAGATGGGTCCAGATCCAGGAGGCTAGTTTATAACTATCACAGGTGGGCCATTTTGGGCCATAGGAAGGCTGAAGCAGACAAACAAGCTGTAGTTGCAGATGTCTCTGAAAATTTCAGCATTGGAGGGTTGCAGCTTTACCATGACAGCTCAGGCCATGCCATTGCTTCTCGAGACTCTCCTTGTGAACCATCCAAGTATTTTTGAATATTTTTATATGGCTCTGGAGTGATCTGGAGGGTACATCTGTCATCTTTTTGTTTGGTCTCATTGTCCCCTTTGCCTGTCTTGTGTCCAGTACTTATGTTGATCCCCTCATTGTTTGGTCCTGCGTTTTTGCTTTCCTCCCCTTTTGTCTCTAAATCAGTAGCAGCTAAGTAGGAGCTCAGATCACTTCTGAAGGGAATGACTCACAGGTCCTGGCACCATTGGAGGCACACAAATTCATTGAGTGATTGTCTGACTCTCACCTGATTCTTAGCTCCTGGGAAATCACACTCTGCATTTATTTCTGCACAGGGGAAATTTAGATGATTCACAAAATAAAGATTATTTTTAACCTTCTTAAAAATTGTCCTTTAATGGGGCTGGGGAGGTGGCTCAGTGGTAGAGTGCTTGCCTTGCATTCATGAGGCCCTCGGTTCAATTCCTCAGCACCACATAAGCAGAAAAAGCCAAAGGCTCAAGTTTTAGGCATTCTCTGAACTAAACATCTCCCTAGGCCATTCTATATTTTCCAATTTTGTTCTTCCTAATCTCTTCCATCATACATGTCTACAATTCACAGGGCTGTCCTCTACCAGGTGGGTGGTGCCAGACTGCACACTGACCACAGGAACATGCATGTGGGTGGGTGTTCATTTTGATGGGTGGATCATCAAGGATAGCATTATCCAGAAACTTTGCCCTTTCCTGGAGAGTCAGAATAGACAGTGGGTTACAAACAACCTCATTCAGCCAATACATGTGTTGCTGAGTATCTGAGCCCTGGGTCAGTACTGCAGGTTCCCTGCAGGGCTCAGGATAAATGACTTATCAGTGTCAAGTCCTCTACTGGATTGCTTCCAGTAGATGTTCTTAAGCAGAGTCTGTGGCCAGAAAACAGACGAGAGCAAGAGTTATATACTTTGGGAGTTAAAAATGACATCAGAAGCTCTTAGTTCTGGAATTGAGGCATCAGCATCACAGATTGTTAAACATAAGATTCCAAGACCCCACCTTAGAAGGATCTGACTCATTAAGTCTTGGGTGGGACCCAGGAATGTGTATTCCTTTCTTTCACCCCTCCTGCCTTTTTGAGCGTGTGTAGCTCCTGATCTTTCTGCTTCTGCCTCTTGAATATTTCTTGTTTCTTTTCTCTCTCTTCCCCCTTTCCTTTCTTCCTTCCCCTTTCCTTCCCTTCCTTTCCTCCTCCCTCCTTCTTTTTCCCTTCTTCCTCTCTACCTCCTCCTCCTCTTCCTTTGGTTTAACACTCTTCCCAGTGATCTATTTCAACTGGCCTTTACAGAATGTATATTTCTAACAAAGTTCCCTAAGATGACTCTGAAGCTCATGTGCATTTCAGAACTATGTTCTCGAGT
Organism: Dipodomys ordii; assembly: GCF_000151885.1. Taxonomy (NCBI): domain Eukaryota; kingdom Metazoa; phylum Chordata; class Mammalia; order Rodentia; family Heteromyidae; genus Dipodomys; species Dipodomys ordii. Next base: position 844,949 of record NW_012267235.1, read on the forward strand.
ATAATCTGCTCTAGACAAGTTAATTTGCTATTCCCAGAAAGAGCAGTGGTCATGGGCTCTTGGAAAAGCAGTAGATCCATGGGACTTCCTGGGACTATAAAGGAGGTGGGAAAAGGAATTAGTACATGAGGATATCAGGGAATCATGAACTGAGCTCCTCTACCCAAAATTATGCTGAGAGTGATCAGAGCCTCACTCCCCACCCCCACCCCCAGGAGAGTCCAGAGAAGGGATTTTCCCTTCTTTGCTTTCTGCGCATGAGTCTTGTCTTTTAGATTTCCGATAGAGGTATCAGCTACCAGCAAGTAGACAATTGTTGAGGACTCTGCTATCTCCAGTGAAGATTTCCCACAATTCCCCTTACGGAAACCCTCTCCCTTTTCTGAAAGGCTCTCCAGTGCCCTCTAGGCATCTACCCACCACAGACCTTTTTCTGGATTTCCTTCCTCATCCCATTCTTCCCCTTATTTCCCAGAAATAAGACCATAGGAACATTGGCTGTTCCAGTGACAAGGTTTGCAGTGTCATCTCTTGACGCTGTTGTCCCCACTTCACCATTACCTCAGCTGTCTTCACCCAAGTACCATTCAAGGTACTATAGCATGTGGGAACTAGGGGGGCCTGGTCTGTGCCTGAATTCTAAAGAGGCCGCAAGATATAGACACAGTTCCAAACCACACAGGTACTCACACTCCCAAAACAGAAAGATGGCCGGACTGTGGAGGGCAGGCTGGCCTTTAACTTACTGCTTCCTTCTTCTCAAGCCTGGTTTTTTAGTACCACAAACCCCAATGGTATATGCCCACTTTACAAGTTGGCTGAGCCCCTGCTACAGCTAGGAGAGCCAGCTCCAGATCTCTCTCAAGGTCTCTGTACTGTCTACTAAATAATGCTTTTCAGTTTCCATATTCCCAGGACAATGGAGCTTGTTTCCTTTTGAATCAAAATGTGGGCCTCTTCACACTGCTGCCCTCTACTGGAAAAAAAAAAAAGAGAGAGAGATGGGCAATTATCCATGCCCAAGAATGGATGCAATAAATTCACTCCTTACCCAGGACAATGTGGGCAAGCCTGTCTTACAGTCCAGCATGGACAGACTGGACAAGTTAGAGTCAGTTTTTCCACCTGCCCTAGAGGTCACACCATGGCCTATGGTGACCTCGAAGGAGCTGAATTTGGGAGGCCACAGGACAACTTCTCGAACGATCTCTTTGGTAACAGGCTCAGACCAGCATCGGGCAGTAGGAGCCGGGGCTCCTGCTCTGACTGCTCCCATTCATTCCCCTCTCTTAGACCTGACACCATCTCTGATCTTGTTCTCTTTTTCCCACAGGCCTCAACACCTCCCAAGCACAGAGTGTCCCCGTCATCAACAGTGTGGCTGGCAGTCTAGCAGCCCTACAGCCTGTCCAGTTCTCACAGCAGCTGCACAGCCCCCACCAGCAGCCCCTCATGCAGCAGAGCCCGGGCAGTCACATGGCCCAGCAGCCCTTCATGGCTGCAGTGACTCAGCTACAGAACTCTCACAGTAAGGACGTGGGCATGATGGGGCGTGACCGGGCAAGGAGTACCACCCCCCTGCACCCCCGCCGCTTCCCTCCCTCTCTGAGTTGAAACTTCCTTAGACAGTTATCAATTTGGTGACTTTTCCTTGACTATAAATCAACAGAGACAGTTGTCCAAGTACAGTTTCTCTTCTTTTTATAATCCTCTTTTCTGCCCCAAAGATTCCCCTGGGGGAGTTTTTCAGTGGACAATGGAGTCCTACATGTAATCAAGGCAAAGTTTCCCATTCTGGCATCCATGGAGGGCAGCTCACTCATCAACCACAGCACTTAACTCCTGTGAGCCTCTGCTTAGCTTTCTTACCCCAAATTCTCAGAGTTGGCATATGATTGGTTTCCTGTTTGCTCCCCTAAAAATAAGAGAATCTTTCAGAGTCCCCAAATCCCCAGTTTATACCACCCAGACATCTCTAAAAAAGAAAAAAATAAACATGAATGTAGGAAGAGGCATCAGCGACTCACATCTATAATCCTAGCTACTCAGGGAGGCTGAGATCTGAGAATTGTGACTTAAAGCCAACCTAGGTAAGAAAGTCTGTGAGACTCTAATCACCAGTTAACTATCGAAAAGCTGGAGTGCAGCTGTGTTTCAAATGGTAGAGGACCAGCCTTGAGTAGATAAGCTAAGGGTCAGCACCCAGGCCCTGAATTTAATCCCCAGTACCAGAATCAAAATTACAACAACAACAAAAAAAAAAAAACAGGAATGTAGGCAGAAAATACCACCTGCTGAGATTAGAGATATGACTCAGGTGTGCCAGCCAATGACTGAAAGCTTCAGATACCAAGTCTGAAGCCTGGACTCAGACAAAAAGAAAGAAAGAAAGGAAGGAAGGAAGAAAGAAAGAAAGGAAAGAGAGAGAGAAAAGAAAGAGAGAGAGAAAAGAAAGAAAGAACAAGAGAAAAGAAAGGAAGGAAAAAAGAAAAGACCACCCACATAGTCATCCAGGGTGAGGAGTATCTGAATCTCTGCCCTGTATTCCTCAATACACATCTACCTCCCCTAAGTCTACCTAGCTCTACTTTCTACCCAAAGCCAAGCCTCTGCTCCCCTAGCCAACTATCCAGTGTCTAACCAATGAATCTGGAGAGGAATAATGGAAAAGATAGATGGCCTACTTTCTTCAGGAATACCTGAGATTTCCTCTATGTCTTTCCTCCATGGATTTGTCTCCATGTTCAGTAAACAGGACCTGGGCCATGTCCAAACATATAGACCTGTCTTAAATCAGACAGACATGGTTATAAATCTGGGCTCTGTCTGACATTTCCCAGTTCTGTGGCAGGTTACTTAGCTACACTGAGTTTCCATTTCTTCATGCATAAAATTGGAGTTCACCATAGGGCCATTATGGAAATGATTTAGCAAGCCATTAGAGTTATATTAATGCAAGTGATTGTTCATTAAGGAACTTCCAGGAGGCAAGGCAAAGGGGATTTGGGTTTCTTCCCCAGGCTGCCTTAGCCAAAGCGGTGGCTCTGAAGAGCAGCCAAGTTCAGCCTTCTGTCCCCAGGGCTCAAACCCTATTCAGGCTTGCAGAGCTGGCTTCTGAGCACCATCTCACATTCCAATCACATAGTCGTGGCTTCTAAAAATGTTGCCACAACTAGTAGCAGGGTCTGGAACGACTCATTTCCCTTCCTCCCAGCATGCTTCTCGCTAGCCCCTATAATCCTCGCCTCAGAAAGCTAGGGGTGGGGGTGGGGGTAGGGGGCAGTCACAAAGGAATCACCATGATCTATAGGTTAATGAGGCCCAACAGATTTGGCCAGCCAAAATAAATAGAGAGTCCATAGTGTTGTGGCCCAGGAAATAACCATCCTCACTGAACAAGAAGGGCAAGTTGAGGCCTAGCCAGCGAACTTCATCTTTATTCCTAAACTGGAGGACTCCTCGGTAGGGTCTGAGAAAAGGTTAGTCCCTCCCCCATGGCCAAGCATCCCTATGCTTCCATTAGTTGGCCCATGTGTCTTAGAATGTACACAATTCCTATGTATAACTAACATGAGTCAAGGGGTTCCCAGTAAGGTGTGCAAGTACTAGGGGAAAAAAAAAACTTTAGGTACGTGCTCTCAGAAGTTTTATTGGAATAGTTTTGTTTTTCTTTTATATTTCTATGCTGTCTGGGAATAGCCCAGAATGATACATTAGATTGCATATGTGTCTAATTACTGTTGTTAATCAGTCTACAACTCTGGCCAGAAACTTGGCTTTGAGTCATGTCAGAAATAGTGAACGTGTACTTGGACAGATATGTCATGTTAGCCAGCTACTTAGAACATTTAAAATCACAAATGCCTAAGGATCACCTCATGAGCTTGAGGTTAAACACCTCATATCAAAAAGTCAGGGCAATAGAAGTACTCCAATACACTAGGCACTATGCAAGGCCATATACTTGTGACAAAGAAGTTTAAACATGGTATTTCCTAGTCCTACAACAGGTGTCACCCCCTCCCCATTTTACAGATGAGGAAACAGAGGTTAAATAGTTTCATTAAGGAGGCAGGATTTCATCACATCAAATGCCTTCCCAAATGTAACTACCACTCTCCTTTATCGACCTAGGGAAAGGGTAGCTGTGGTGTGGATGGGGGGAGGGGAGAGTAGTAGCTACCTATGTGCCTCTGAGTATGCATCCAGAGTTTGTCTTTCCTCTCTCCCCAGTGTACGCACACAAACAAGAACCTCCCCAGTATTCCCACACCTCCCGGTTTCCATCTGCCATGGTGGTCACAGATACCAGCAGCATCAGTACACTCACCAACATGTCTTCCAGTAAACAGGTAATGGGCAGCTGGATTGGTGGGTGGAGGGGTAGCATATGACTAAGGGGCGGTGAGTGTGGGCTCAATCATAAGTTTGTCCTTCCAAGATTCTCTCTGAGGCTCTTTTAGCTACTTGCTACAAAACTCTGAGAGTCCAGCACTGGTGGCTCATACCTATAATCCTAGCTACTGAGAAAGCTGCCATCTGAGGATCAAAGTTCCAAGCCAACCCAGGCAGGAAAAGTCCCCATGAGACTCTTATTTCCAATTAGCTACCAGAAAACTGGGAGTTATATTGTTGCTCTAGAACATTAACTCTGAGTAAAAGAGCTCAAGGATAGCTTTCAGGCCCTGAGTTCAAGCCCAAACTGACAAGAAGAAGGATGAGGAGGAGGAAGAAGAATAATCATCTCTGAGGTCTCAGGGCAAAAAAGATGGGCCACAGTTCAAAAAGGCTTATTGCTTCCCAGCTTCCCCAATAAAAGCACTAACTAAGGACTGAAGTCTAATAGATGGCTGGAGATTGGTTCCACTGAGCTCTTAGGCCTTGAGATTGAGCATTCTCTAATGAGATGACTGATGAACCGTGGAGAGGGTATTTCCAAGACAGACTCAGGAGACAAAACTGTTGAGTTGCATGCTTTGCAGAGGTAGTCAATGGAGAAAGAGAATGGTGAGTTAGAGCTAGTGGATCCTCAGGACACTGAGGTCTGAGATTCAAAGCCAGCCTGGACAGACAAATCCATGAGCCTCTTATCCATGAGTTGCTCAAGTGGTGAAGCACCAGCATTGAGCAAAAGAAGCTAAGGGAGAGCACCCTGCCTTTGTTGAATTCAAGCCAGCACATTGTGTGTGTGGACACACACACACACAACCCACACATGCGTGCGTGCACCAGTCTGGGGTCCAGGAGCTGATTTTCTCAATCCGGGACCTCTGCTAAAACACCATAAAGTTGAAAGAATGACCCAATTCTACCAACCAATGGGCACTCCCCAGGAGATAGCATGGCTTTTTCTAAGGGTCTTCATTCACTTAGAAACTTACAATTAATTTCCTGGTATGCTAAAAGAAGGGGAATCCAGAGGCTTAGTCATCAGCTCAGTGGATGAGTAATTCCCACCTCCTCCCAGAGGCTCACTGCAAGGGGCCACCGAGAATCCGAAAACAGGACAAAATGTCTGAACACGGATGTCGATTCTAGAACGACACAATCATTTCTTTTAGTAGCTGGGGTCTGTGCAGTGTGGGAACTGTTTGTCCTTTTATTGATTACTAGATAAGGACCTGGCAACCTTGAACTTCATGTCAGAGGCATTCAGCAGGATTTGATCTTGTTGATGTTCTCCCTCCTCCCCTCTCCCATCTGAGCAGATTTCTTTCATAGGTTTGGGAACCTCAGTTCTTTTATTTGTCCCATCTTCTTCCAGCTCTACAATGTCAATGGGTTTAATTCCTAGCTCTGATATATATTTTTTTTTTGGAGGGCTCATCTTGACCTCTCTAAGCCTTCATAAATATTCTAAATATTTTTTTCATCTTTAAAGAGATAGTTGTAACATCTACTTGTTCCAAGGATTCTGCAAGGTGATGTAGATTAAATGCATGTCTTGGGTGCTAAAACATTCACCTAGCCTGGGTAGCTGGGCTCTGGCATTTGGGGGTGGAAGGAAGGGTTGTGGGACCTGCTCAGCCACTATTCTCTCACCCAATAGAAGATTAAAAGACAACTCCTGTTGCCCTGCCCTTCGACTTCCAACTCCCGTGTGATTTCCCACTCTTTGTAGTGAGCAGGGAAAACATTTATCTGTGTTCACAAATCTCAATCAAGGGGGCAGCCAGGCACAGCAGCCCTCCTTGGGAATATCTTCCTCTTTGAAAGGTTTATCAATCCATCTGCCGCTTGGGCAGCCCTCCTCGACAGGGTCATGATTAATTATTCCTGTCTTTCCCAAGTTGACTTTGATGCTTTGCTTTTGAAATGAGTCATCTCAATTCAGGAAATAGTCTCTTAATCAGAATACTGAAAAAAGCTCCCTGAAATGCTGCCATTGGCCCCTAAGTGTCTTCTCCCCTCCACTGGACAGAGTGGCCAGCCGACCTTGAAGCTGTTTGAGCAGAACCCTCACCCTCCCAATCTACACTGAAGTTTTCTCTGTGGACCCAGACATTGCAGAAGTCTTAACAGATTCATTTCTGCATAATGAAGATAACTTATTGCACTTAATAAGAATTTTTTTAATACCAATGTAGGCTGGGCGCCAGTGGCTCACACCTGTAATCCTAGTTACTCAGGAGATTCTTGAGATCTGAAAATCATAGTTTGCATTTTTTTTGGGGGGGGTCTGGTCATGGGGCCTGACCTCTGGGCTTGAGCGCTGTCCCTCAGCTCTTCAGCTCAAGGCTAGCGCTCTACCACATGAGCCACAGCGCCACTTCCAGCTTTTTTCTTTTTGTTTATGTGGTGCTGAGGAATCGAACCCAGGGCCTCAGGCATGCAAGGCAAGTGCTCTACCACTGAGCCACTTTCCCAGCCCCTGAAAATCATAGTTTGAAGCCAGCTGAGGCAAGAAAATCTGTGAGACTCTCCAATTAGCCACCAAAAACAAACAAACAAAAAAACAGCAACTGGAAGTAGACCTGTGTCTCAAGTGGTTAAGTACCAGTCTTGAGCAAAAAAGCTAAAGGACAGCACCCATGCTCTGAGTTCAAGTCCTGATATCAGAACTTGTAAGTGCACACATAGACACACACACACACACACAAATAATTCACATAGCCTTTTACTTAGTTTATCCTTCTTGTAAACTATCTCCTCAATTTCTTTCTTGTAAACTATCTCCTCAATTTCTTTATATTGCAATAAACTGTAACTCAGCGAGTGATTTGCCTAAGGTCAAACAGATGATAAATCCTACAGTTTGACCTCCAGACTTTGGTCTTTGACTCCAAGTACTGAATTCTTTCCACTTAACAACTCTTGCACCTGTCTTTGAAATCCCCATGGTAATTGCTGTCCATCTTGTTGTTTTTAGTGGTTAGGAACCAGAGCAAAAAGTAAGCCCAGAGCCAGGTACCTGTGGTACCTGCCTGTAATCCTAACTACACAGGAGGCTGAGATAGGAGGATTATGGTTTGAAGCCAGATGTGGCAGAAAAATCCTTGAGACTCATATTTCCACTTAATCACCAGAAAGCCTCAAGTGGCAAAGGCCCAGCCTTGAGCAAAAATGATCAGGGAGAGTACTTAAGCCCTGACGTTAAGCCCCAGGGCTGGAATAGGGGGAGGGATTAGACGTAGGTGCTAAGTTCCAACCAAAACACTGTCTTCCTGCACAGCTAAGGAGATGGAAAGATGGAAAAGGCAGGATGGAAGTGAAGTTAAAAGTGCCACCTGGACTGGGAAGGTGGCTCAGTGGTAGAGTGCTTGCCTTGCATGCATGAGGCCCTGGGTTCAATTCCTCAGCACCACATAAGCAGAAAAAAAAA
>NW_012267235.1:852820-858590 GCF_000151885.1 Dipodomys ordii
CCCTCAGCTCTTCAGCTCAAGGCGAGCACTCTACCACTTGAGCTACAGTGCCACTTCCGGTTTTCTGGTGGTTTATTGGAGATAGGAGTCTCATGGTCTCTCCTGCCCGGGCTGGCTTTGAACCATGATCCTCAGATCTCAGCCTCCTGAGTAGCTAGATTACAGGCGTGAGCCACCAGCGCCAGGCTCCATGAGACTCTTATCTCTAATAAACCACCAGAAAACTGAAAGTAGCATTGTGGCTCAAAGTGGTAGATCACTAGTCTTCAGCAAAAAAGGCTCAGGGACAGTGCCCAGACCGAGTCTAAGCTCCATGACTAACCATCATCATCATCATCATAATCTTCTTCTTCCTCCTCCTCTTCCTCCTCCTCCTCCTCTTCCTCCTTCTTCATCCAATAAAACATTAGCAGAGGTCTTATAAGAGTTAAATGATTAAGAAGTATATTAATACTGTCCAAAAGTAAAAGTGATACCTGAGCTTGAAAAGTTCCTGAAATCTGCCTACAGAGGTGGTGTCAGGCCTTAGTTAGCATGAAGTGGCAGACAAATGATTGAGATCAGAGGACTGTCAGGACTCCAGATGGGTATGGGTATGCCACGGTGGCTGGCAGATATTTAAAGTCTGTCTGTGTACATGCACAGCAGAGTCAGTATATTCCTGCATGACCTCCTGCAGCTGGATGCTGATTTCAGAACTCACCTGATGTTTCTCCGAAATGGAATTCACTTGGCTTTCAAAGTTTCCCTAATATAGCAGTGGAATCGGAACAGATCTACACGTTCAATACAATTGCTGCTGCAGAATTGACTGTATTTTCTCCCTCTGCTGGAAGAGACACCTCTTGTTCTCTGGCATGTGTACTCAGAGCAGCTGAAGCCTCATTCCTCCATTCAGCAAATAGTCACAGTGCCAGGTGCTCTGAGGATGTGACAATGAGTAAATGCCATCTCTTCCTTTTAAGAAGGTGAAGTAAACATATCAGGATACAGGGTGACCCACTCTTGCTGTAGGAGTCCCTAGAGCATGTAAACTACAAAAGACAAAGGCGCTAACTACAAGGATGAAGCAGGGAGAGTTATCTATGGAGCCAAGCACAGGGATTACACACCTATAATCCTATGTGCTTGGAAAGTGGAAAAAGGACAGTTGTAGACCAAGACCAATCCAGGCCAAAATACATAAACGAATCAAAAACCCTATCTCAACATATGAGCTGGGTGTCATGGTACACATCTGTAATCCTAGCCATGTGGGATCCACAAGTAGGAGATTCACAGTCTGAGGCCTGCCTGGGCAAAATTAGCAGGAGGCTCTTCGTGCAAAATAAAGGAGAAAAAAGCTGAGGTTGTAGCTCAAGTAGCAGAGAATCTGCCATCCCTAAATTAAAAAAAAAAAAAGATTCTTAGAGGAAATGACATTTAGTCCTCTTAAGAGATAGGGGAATGTGGCTCAGTGGTAGAGTGCTTGCCTCACATACATAAGGTCCTGAATTCAATTCCTCAGCACCACATATACAGAAAAAGCTGGAAGTGGGCCCTGTGGCTCAAGTGGTAGAGCGCTCGCCTTGAGCTGAAGAGCTCAGAGACAGCACCCAGGCCCAGAGTTCAAGCCCTATGACTGACCAAAAAAAAACAAAAGAGAGAGAGACAGAGAGATACGGCATGAAGAACTTTTCAGTCAGAGATCAACATAAGCAAAGGCTGCAGAAGCCAGACACATAGCAGAGACATGTGAGTGAGGACAGCACTGTGGCTAGGCTGTATGGCATGCGGTGAGGGAAGATGAAGCAAGGCAAACTGCAGTCAGGTACCAAGGCCACCTCTGCCAGTCTCAGGTGTTGGAGCTTTTCCAGGAAGCAAGCAGAGAGGGAGAAGCCATCTGAAGTTTCCAAGGGCAGTGATACATGTAATTCTGTTTTAGACAGGAACGCCACAGCTGGGCGCCAGTGGCTCATGCCTGTAATCCTAGCTACTCAGGAGGCTGAGATCTGAGGATCGTGCTTCAAAGCCAGCCTGGGCAGGAAAGTCTGTGAGACTCTTTTTTTTTTTTTGATCCGGTTGTGGGGCCTGAACTCTGGGCGTGGGCGCTGTCCCTCAGCTCTTCAGCTCAAGGCTAGCGCTCTACCACTTGAGCCACAGTGCCACTTCCAGCTTTTTTCTTTTTGCTTATGTGGTACTAAGGAATCGAACCCAGGGCCTCAAGCATATAAGGCAAGTGCTCTACCACTGAGCCACCTTCCCAGCCCCATGTCTGTGAGACTCTTAACTCCAGTTAGCCACCAGAAAACTGGAAGTGGTCCTGTGGCTCACATGGTAGATCATTCACCTTGAGCTGAAGAGCTCAGGGACAGCACCCAGGTCCAGAGTTCAAGCCCCATGACCGACAAAAAACAAAAACAAAAAGGAACGTCAGGCTGCATCAGTTCCTCTTTTCCAAGTAGGAACAGCTGTTACATTTAGAGCATCTGTTGCATGACAAGCATGGCCTACTTATTGTCACATCCATGAGCTCATTCAGTCTCCTTCCCAGCAACCTAAGTAGGTATATTAGAGCTGAAAGAAAAAACAAAAAAACCTATAGCCCAGTGCTGTGGCTCATGCCTGTGGTAAACTACTCAGGAGGTTAAGATCTGAGGATCACAGTTCAAAGCCAGCCCTGGACGTTAAGTCCATGAGACTCTTATCTCCAATTAACCCCCAAGAAGCTATGGTTCAAATGGTAGAGCACTAGTATTTAGCAAAAAAAAAAAAGTCAAGGCCAACACCCAGGCCCTGAGTTCAAGCTCAAAGACCAACACACACACACACACACACAAACACACACACACAAAAGAGAGAGAGAGAAAGACATAGACAGGCAGGCAAGCAGGCAGACAAGCAAACAAACGGAGAACTGATGTCCAGGAAGCTTAATTATGCTCCGCCAGGGTCATGCAGCTATTCTGTGATGGAGCCAGGATTTAAACCCAGATCATCTGGCACTAGAACTTCCACATTTTGTACTCCACTTAGGCCCTCACTTCAAGTATTCTTTTGAATTTGTGAAATACCACATGTCTCTTCTTCTAACATGAGGACTTATTTATGATGTATCCTTGTGTCCTGTACCACCCCCACCCCCACCCCCAACCCCCTCGGCCAGACACCTCTCAATGCACCCTCCATCCCCATATCCATGTCTCCTTAAGGGTACATCTCTCCCTACTCTCCCACTAAGGGACACCAGCAGACAGGATGCAGGGGCAGGATGCAGGCAGAGTCCAGCTGATGATCTGCCTCCTGCCCACCTCTCTGGTCTGCACCGACCACAGTTTCCATCCCCATAATGAGCAGTCCTAGGGTGAGGAGATGAGATGAATGGCAAAGCTGTGGTCAAAACAGGAACCCCCAATTCCCAGCCAGGATGTGATCCCTTAGCCAGAAGTCTTAATTGGAGATTCAGAGGTATCCTGGTCTTTAGCAGAAGCCCCCCTTCCCTTGTATTTCTTACATAACAAAGTTGCACTGGGGAAGAGCCTTGGGCTCTGCTGCCTGGATTCTAACCAATGACTCTGGCTCTCTCCTGCCATGCTCCCTTGTGAAGAAGGCTTTTGTTTCCTGCGGATATCCTTGGTTAATTATTTTTAAATAAATAATTGTGTAGCCTGTGCTGAGGGAGAAGCCTTCCCCATGGTGACCCATATTTGATTGTCAGAGGGCTGGCCCTTATTCCACAGCCAAATTAAATAGGCTAAATCAGAGACTGTTTGGTTTGAGAGCAAATCGATGATGGGGACAGGCTGAGAGGTGAGCACACAGCTGACCCTTGCATTATCACCACTCGCTCGGGAGCAGGGCATCTTGGGAAGGTAAACAGCTGGTCAGAGAGTCAGGTGAGAACCAAGGTGAAATCCAGATCCTCCACAAGGAAGGAATAGCTGGGCAGCAGCCAGGCCTCCAGTCAAGTTGCTTTAGAGGCAATGCATCAATAATTCTGCCTGAGCCAGGAACCCCTGGCCACTGTCTCCATTCAGAACGTAGGATCCTAGAATCTAGAATCCTAGAATCTCAAGGCCTGCCCACAGTTAGCTGCATGTTAAAGATGTTATTGTTAATCCTCAAAGAGCCCTGTTGAGGATCGGTTCTCTCCTTTTTATGGAAGGGTCAGAGAGGGATAACAATTATCCCATGATCACACATCTATGAAGAACCAAAGCAAGCTGGGTACAGTGGCTTGTACCTGTCATCCCAGCTACAAGGAAAGCTGAGATGGGAAGACTGTGGTCTCAGGTCAGACTAAAGGGGAAAACTCCATCTTGACAGAAAGAAGCTAGGCATGATGCCACACACCTACCATACCAACTTTAGCAGGAATCATAGGAGGATTGTGGTCCAGATGTAACCTGGGCAAAAAGTAAAAACCTTCTCTCACAATAACCAATGCAAAAAAGATCAGAGGTGTTGCTCAGCAGTAAACCAATTGGTTTTCTAAGAGTAAAGGCCCTGAGTTCAACACCCCCCCCAATACCTCCAAAAAGGAGGGGCAAGGTTTGAACCTAAGTTTGTTTAGTTGTATACCCCATTGTCTTCCCATTGCCCCTCATTGCTAGAACATTCTTTTATTGATTGTAAATCTGCCTCATTTTTAAAAATTGGCTCTACCTCTGCCTTTGGAGAATCTTCTGCCTTCATATAGTTCAAATCTCTTTCTTTTACATACATCCTATTGAACTATTCAAAGATTCTACTGAGAATCTACTGGCCACTGAGAGTGGAGAAAACCCAATGGCCAATGGGAGAAGAATGACCTAACAAGCCAAGGGAAAGTAGTAGAAGATGGTAGATAGGTGCTGTAAAACTGCAGAAGACATAGAGACATGGTCAGGGCAGAGTTGCTAAAGAGGTAGAAGCCTTTCCTCCTTTTAATTTCATGGCTTCTGTTCTTTCTCAAAAATGTAGTCCCTTGGACCAATAACCATTGAATTCCAGTGTCAAAACCACTCCTACTAGTAGCCCTTTGAGCCAAAGCAACCAGTAAATAAGCTAATAGTACAAGCATCAAGCCATGTCACTGTCTAACTAGTTGTTCTTAAAGATTTGAACTCTGTTTTAGTCAGGTGCCAGTGTTCCACATCTGTAATCCAGCTACTCAGATCCAGAGTATCACAGTTCAAAGCCAAGCAGAAAGCTCTCTGAAACTTGCCTCTAAAATAACTAGCAAAGAGCAGGACTGGAGGTATGCCAGTCAGGCAAGCAAACTGAGTTATGAGGCCTTAGTTTAAACTCTAGTATTGCCATAAAATTAAAAGAACAAACCAATTTTTAAAACTCTGCTTTAGCATTTGTCTTTCTTTTCTGCTCCCCTGCTCCCAGACCTTTTAAGCTTTAAGTCAGAACAGTGTTGGGTAATAGCCTTAAGAGAATCCTGGGAAAACTGATAGGAGTCTTTTTCTTGGTAAGTTTTAGCTTAGTGAATCATATAGGCTGCTAGCCATAGCTGCTTACCTGGCTGGCTCCAGAGGAGACTTTGTAGCCTTCCCTGGAAGGTGTGGCAGAAGGCAGGACAGGGGATGGTTCACCTTGGAACACTGGACAAAAAGAGAACAGCAGTCCCACTTCTCCAAATGATTCCAGGCCTGATGCATTGTCTTACAAGTGTTCAAGACAAATCTCCCTCTCCAAACTTTTTCATCAGATCCAAAGCAAAACAAAGCAACCCCCACAAAAAATATTGTGTATGTGTGTGTGTGTGTGTGTGTGTGTGTGTGTGTGTGTGTGTGTGTGTAAG
>NW_012267235.1:865255-897857 GCF_000151885.1 Dipodomys ordii
AAAAAAAAAAAAAAGGCCGGAAGTGGCGCTGTGGCTCAAGTGGCAGAGTACTAGCCTTGAGCTGAAGAGCTGAGGGACAGCACCCAGGCCCAGAGTTCAGGCCCCAAGACCGGATCCAAAAAAAAAAAGTGCCACCTTCTGACCACAGAAGGCATTCAAGGTGAATGAACACAGTTTGTACAAACTCTGTTCCTAAGGCATTAGAGTCACAAGTGAATTTTCCAAGGAGGCCTGGTGGCATTGTTCCAAAACAGTGTTTTCAAAGGATTTGATATATGAGGCAGTGGGAAAGTCTTTAGGGGAGCTGCTGGATTAAACATAATTAAATGCTGCTGGGCAAGGGCATCTCAGAAGACTTTATGTACTGATGTGTGCCACAGTCCAGACAAGAATTCCTGTGCATAGTGCCTGAGACACATCCTGGACCATGACAATTCAGAGACATTGTCACCTTGCTAGGAAAGTCCAGAGACCCAAGCAATCCTGATGCCTTGTGCTATGGGACCACAAGCAACTAATTCCTCACTGTGAGATTCAATTCCTTTTTATTTACAAGTAGAGAAACCCTACCCATCTCACAAGAGATTCAAAGTGCCTATCAGAGCACCTGGGATGTAGTTAAGTAGTCCAAATGAGAGCTCCCTTCTTATTCCTTCTCTCCTCGGTGTTGGAGCCTTTACAAGAAAGCCTGTCCTTTTCCTTTCCTTCTTCTCCTTCCATATTTAGTCAGTGCTTGGTTTACATGTAGTCAAATCTGGCCTTGGATGGTAATTTTTCTGAAAGCTAGGACCATCTCTCAAGCACACCCTTTCTCTTGGGTCTGGGCTCCAATCCTTCTTTTCCCATTCTCCTGGCACAAGGCACTATCCCTGCTCTCCCTCCAATTCCCCCCTCTCCTCCAAGGAAAGTATCAAGTTCAAAGGCCACCTAAAACACCTAATTCCTTTGAGTACAGCCAAATGTCTAGGCTATGGATGGTAAATTCTCAGTAACTATGGATGGATGAATGAATGGATGGATTGGTGCGTTAAAGGAGGAAGAGATGGGGGATGGATGGATAGTTGAAGAGATGGATTTAGAACTGGTATTTTTTAATCTGTTGTTATTATAAGGATGATGTACAAAAGGGTTACAATTATATAAATCAGGTAATGAGTCCATTTCTTTTTGGACAATGTCACCTTTTCCCTTGCTCTCTCCCAAGTTGTATAGTTCATTTTCAACATAATCTAGTGAGTACCCCTGCTGCATTTGTTCACCCTTTGTCCTCCATTTCTATGCCCCCAGCACTGGCGTTTTGGTTTTGGTTTGTTTTTTGCCAGTCCCAGTACCTGAACTCTGGGCCTGGATGTTGTCCCTGAGCTTCTTTTTATTTATTTATTTATTTTTTGCTCAAGGTTAGCTCTCTACCACTTGAGCCACAGCACCACTTGTGGCCTTGTTTTTGAGTAGCTTATTGGAGATAAGAGTCTCATGGACTTAACTATCCAGGCTGGCTTTGAACTCTGATCCTCAGATCTCAGCCTTCTAAGTAGCTAGGATTACAGGCATTAAGCACCAGTGGCCAGCTATAATTGGTATTTTTAAATACCTCCAGTTTTCCAAGTTAACCCTCTGACTTATGCTTGATGTACAGAATAGAAAACTGAAGCTCTAGATAAGGAGGGAAATGGACAAATTCACATGGATGATAAAAACCTCAGCACTGGATTTCCAGACTTGTTTAGGGCTCACTCCAAATCCATTCAGCAATACTCACCTTTCAATTCACATTGCAAAGCACCCATAGTAATGGCCCCAAGGTTAAACTGTATAAGGCTAAAGCCAGAATGTGAACTTGTACGCTCCCAGTACTTCTGATTGTCACCACAGATTCTCCAGGGGACTTGGGGATCACAATTCAAGAACCCCAGGCTAGGGCTCTTCTTGCTGCCAAGCATCTTCCTTCAGCTACTGCCCTCTCTCCCCTTTCCAGACGGTAAGCCTTTCTCCCTCTTCAACTCCTAGTGGCTGGCAAGTTACCTTCTGAGTTACCTTGCCTTAGCTCCAGAGCAATGCCTCATCAGGCTGAAACAAGATCGCAGCAAGCACTGACCTCTGTTCGGACAAGTGTGGGCAGGCTGTGAGCCAATTCCTGTTTCCACAACTAACTCTCCCTATTGCTCTACTCCCTAGTTTATAGGGAGGGCCCCCCGAGCACTCACCAGAAAGGGGTGCTGACAGGAAAAAAAAATGGCAACCTTACTGTAAATCCCCAGCAGCTATACTGTCCCTCAACCCCGTCTGCACTGGCAATGGGGCAGGATGGGGTGATGGTTTGGATGCCAACCTGAGAATTAGGCAGACCCAAGCCTCAAGATGCTACCACTTTCTTCCCATTAGCGGCTCTGGGCCTCTTTCATAGCCTGTAAAGTAAAGATAATGATACGCCTTTCACGGGATCATTGCAAGAAATAACTACAAAAAGACTTGTAAAACTTGTCACTATGTGCTTGGGCCAAGGGAGCACCCAGTCCTTGGAAGCTGGTTCACACTCAGCTTCACTGCTAGCAACCCATTTAGTAAATGACAAAGGACATTTATTTTCCCCATTGTCTCACGCAGAAAGTAGAAAGAGATGATCGTAGATAGTGGTTAAAAGCACAAACTTTGCTCTTGTAAAACCTTATAATAAGACCTTACTTGTAATCTCTCTAAGCTATACTTCCCTTGTCTGTAAAATTGGAATTATAAAGCTGAGCACCAGTGCTCACACCTGTAATCCTAGCTACACAGAGCGCTGAGATCTGAAGATCATGGTTTGGAGCCAGCCCCGCAGGAAAGTTCATGAGCCTCTTATCTCCAATTAACCAGAAATGGAGCTATGGCTCAAGTTGTAGAGTGCTAGCCTTGAGCATAAAAGCTCAGGGACCCTGCATTCAAGACTGGCACGCACACATACAAAAACTAGGATTTTAATGATCACTTTCAGTTAATCTCATACAAATTAGGGGAGTTAATAACAACTGAAGTGGGTCGTCTGTACTCACCATCTTCCCCCTCCTTCACCCTAAATTCTCTCTTGACACCAGCACATACTGGCTTATGTCCCCACATTCCCCTATGTCCAGCTGACTCATACTTCCACACTGCTAAGTCTGGTGGGCATTGCCAGTATCTTTGCTATAGCCAATCACTCTTGCCTTTCCTCTGAATTTTAGGACAACATTGTCCTCACGCTGTTATACTCCTCATTTAAGTCCCCTCCTTCTAGCTCCAACACATCTTCTCAACATTGGAGCTTGGAAGCCGGGCACCGGTGGCTCACGCCTGTAATCCTAGCTACTCAGGAGGCTGAGATCTGAGAATCTTGGTTCAAAGCCAGCCCGGGCAGAAAAGACTGTGAGACTCCTATCTCCAATAAACCACTAGAAAACCGGAAGTGGCACTGTAGCTCAAGTGGTAGAGCGCTCGCCTTGAGCTGAAGAGCTGAGGGACAGCGCCCAGGCCCAGAGTTCAAGCCCCACGACCAACAGCAACAAAAAAAAAACATTGGAGGTTGGAATGGGTCACTGTTCATTCTTTGGCCTCTTCTCATCTGTGCTCACTTCTGAGAGTTCTCACTATTCAGATCACTTAGGGCCAAGTGTACACACTGATAGCTCCTAGAATTCTCTCCAGGCTGGTCCTGCCTACTGAGGACACATTGACAAAGACAGTGCATCTTTGGCCAGAAGCATGTACATGTCTCATATATCCAATGTGCCTCTCAGATTGAGCAGACCTAAAATAGAAAGTCTTCATTGTGCCCCAATTTCTCTCTACCAATTACTTCCTCAGACCTACCTAGTTCCAAAAAAAAAAAAATCATATCCTTTGTTCATTGAAAGATATATACCCAAGAGTACTTTTTTCCCACATTCCACATCTAGCCCATCAGTAAATTCTTCTAGGAGTCGCTCAGAATGCATTCTAAATCTAAACAGCTTTCCCCATTTCCACTGGTGCATCCTGGTCTTAGCTCTTCCCCAACTCCCACCCTGGTCAAGAGCTGATCTCCTGTGATCCCTGACTCTGACTTCTATACATGCATGCTATGGACTCCCAGCAGACAAAGTGACCTCTTAGAAAGAGAGAACAAGCCAGGCACTGGTGACTCATACCTGTAATCCTAGCTTACTCAGGAGGTTGAGATCTGAGGATTGAGGTATAAAGCCAGCCCAGGCAGGAAAGTCCAATGAGAATCTTATCTCCAATTAACCATTCAAAAATGGGAAGTAGCACTGTAGCTTATGGTAGAGCACTAGCCCTGAGCACAAAAGCTCAGGGACAGTGCCCAGGCCCAGAGTACAAGTCCCAGGACTGAAAAAAGAGAAATAGACAGACAGACAGACAGACAGAGGGCATATTCCTCTCCTGTCTCCTCTCCCCAGAAGCTTCCCATTACAATCACAATGGAAATGGAGACTTCAAAGCCTTGTGTAATCAGGGTCACTGCTAGAGTCCCTATCCTCCTGGCCCTCCACACCTTCCAAGCTCATTTTGCTTCAGCTAGAGCAAGACTTTGCATTTGTCCTCTTATGCTCAGAACACTTTTTCATGGGAGTCTCCCTGGCTTGCTTTGTTGAGATGAGCTCTAGGACTAACTTTTTGACCCAGGCCTTGAACCATGATAGTGTTGATCTCTGTCTCCCACATAACTGGGATTATAAGCATGTTCCACTATGCCTGGTCAATATGGTGATTCTTTACCTGCTTCCTCCTTCATACAGTCATCTTAGATTTCACCAGCTTCCTCAATTATTCCTTTTCCCCTCATCAACCTAACCACCCACTGTGCTTATTTTTCTACAAAGTACTCATCTCCACCTAAGAAGTGATTTGTATACGTATTTGTTTATTGCTCAAAACTTACCGGAGTGTTAACTGTGAAGTTGTGTGCAGGTCTTGTTCACAATTATGTCCCCTGAGCTTACAAACAAGCACATAACAAACACCCAACAATGTATAAAATGAATGCATGGACCAGCACCTATCTCAATGGGTTGATAGAAGAATTGAGTGCAATGAATTCAAAGCTCTGAGCATGGTGTCTGCACATAGTAGGGCTTCAGTACATGTTTGCTAGTACCAGTTGTAACACATCCTCTCAGGATGAGGACACGGCTACCACCCCTTTCAGATGGAGTGTGCTGAGCCTCCATCTCTAAGGGACCACAGTGCACCTCTTATCAGATGTTTGTGTTTAGACTCAGGAGGGGGCAAATAACTCTAGTTCCTTTGACAACATTTAGGGCTCTGCCACCATTTTATTATGGGAGCAAACATTTGATAGCTGAGGAGCCCGGCCCTAATGACAGGTCATAGAATCTCGCTGGCGTCTTCTTATCTGCCCTTCTTGTTTGCTCTTCTATTGAAACCTGCAAGGTCACCAGCCATTTTCTCTCCCCTCCACCTGAAATCTGAAAATTGGAAAAAGGCTGATAGTGGGGAGTTTAAGAGATGCGAGGATGGGGGTGGGTAGTGGAAAGAAGAGGCAAAGGGTCTGAGGGAAACCCTGACCAAGGCCTCAAGAATGTAGGTGGGTCAGAAACCTGTCCTCCCCAGCTTCCCCCTCCCCCTCCCATGAATGAACATGGAGCAGCACGGACGCAAGAACCCTGCAGGACAGTGTTAATAATGACCACGCCAAGCACCAAACCTGCTATGACCTCTGGGAAGAAACTGAGGCACAAAAAAAAAGTAATCTAAGCTACAACCAAAGGCTAAGTAGACTCTTAGCTCCAACACATAATAGAAAGAATGCATGCATGCTGAGAGATGCAGTTTGAATCTCTGACTCTAGGTTCTCCCAGTTCTGAAGGCCCGGATGATCATTAACTTACTTTGAGCCTTATTTTCCCCATCTGTGAAATGAACAGAATGGTAACCTCATAGGAGGGGTCATAGTTGGGAACACTGACTAATGAGTACTAAGGGAATAAAAGGCCTGTGGTTAGAAGTACCAGGCATACGTGAATGTATACATCTGGCCATGTATGTTGGATGGATTATCTTCAGAGAATAAGCTTCTTAGCCAAAAGGCTGAGTCTTAGATGTTAACAGAAGAAAAGAAGAAACAGAGCAACAAAAAGCAACTTTAGAAGTTAAAAAAAAAAAGGAGTAATATTCTAGAAGATCTGAAATGAATGAGGCCAGGGCTCTGGAAGGAAAGACTGGCCTACCTGGGTGGTGTGGCTTCTCAGGAGATTGCTCCAGCTATGGGAGGGTCTCCTTTCCCGGCCCACCTAGAAGTTTGACGTCAGACAGAGGTCATCAGCTCTTAGCTCCTATGAATGGTTCTCTGAGTTTCTTGTCCTAATAGTACCAAACTTGGAGAGATGACTTAAAAATTTCCAAACTTGCTTCCCCACTGGAAAGTCTGAGTAAGGGGTCATTTCTCACTACTACTGATCTACTCCAAGTAGATCAGCAGCATCCTAAGTTCTTAGAAATGCAGACTCCTAGACAATTAGAGAATTCGAATTGAGGCAGAATCTACATTTTAATAGGATCTCTGTAGCCATAGGTCTATTGGAAAGCAGCATGATAACAGAACAGGCAACCCTGTTCTTAGAGGTTTTAGGAAGACACCATTACTTTGGCAAGAAGTAATGGTGTAAGAACGGTTGTGTTTTTGTTGTTGTTGTTTGTTTTTTGCCAGTCATGGCGCTTGAACTCTGGGCCAGGGTACTATCCTTGAGCTCCTTTTGCTCAAAGCCTAGCACTCTACCCCTTGTGCCACAGCACCACTTCCATTGCTGTCTTTGAAACTACACAGAGTGCTCTATAAATACCATTCTCAGCAGAAAGAGGAACCCAGCTTCAGATTAAGATCAGCTAGTTGGGATTGGGACTGTTTCAAACAATGCACTTCTGAAGGCGGCCAAGGAAAGCCAGTTCCAAGGTTTTGCTGAAGGAAGCACAGAGCTGGGTGACTTCTCTACCTCCAGCTCTCCATCCTCAATTCTTTGTTGGCTGAATTGGGTGTCACCTTCTTTGGAGAAGCCAGATGAATGACCCATGTCCTTACCCAGTACCCACAGCTGAGCTCTCTCTTCTCTCTCTCCTTCTCTCCTGCAGTGTCCACTCCAAGCCTGGTGATGTCTGCATATCACTTATTTTGTGCACAGCAACAAGGACCCTATTTTCTGCACCATCACCCTCTGGACAGCTGTCATGGAAAAGTCCATTGAGCTGACAAGCACCTTTGAGAGGTCCCTGCTTGCCTGACACCTGGCTGGTACCTTGGATAATCCGCTCTTAGGAGGTGTGGCCCTAAACCCAGCTCTCTTGTTCTGCAGTATTGTCATGGTGCCTCTCCTAAGATGTCAAGTGCTCCATTCTGTCCAAACCATGGGCGACCTGAAACCATGTAAGAGGAAGTGAGAAGGTGGTGGAGTCTCTACTATGATCCTTCGTCAGACAAACTGATGTCAAAACTTGAATCTGTTACTGAAACCAGGAGAGGAGGACCGCGTGCTATTGAACTGAGCCAAACACATTGTAAATACCAACGAACTCCCTCTCCTGCCCCCATTCTAAGTGATCTGGAGATTTCTTTTAAAGAAGTAAATTTGTCCAATGGGTGTAAACTGTAAAAAAAAAATACTGTAATTAAGTGCAATTTCCCCCTTTGACATCATCTCCCCCCACCCTGTATATACTAGTAAAGTGTCTACTAGTTTTCTTTGGAAAAGTCAGAGTTGAAATTTCAAAAGTGATTTCTCTCCTTCTGCTTCCCACCTAAAGTGGGAAGCCCCTTGCTCAGGCCTGATACACATGATAGCTCCAATGTCCTGAGGTTAACACACACCTTTGCATGACTGGAGGGGGTGGCATATAGTGTCAGAGGGATATCCTAACTTCTCACAGGGCTGGACCCACCCAGTGTATTCCCAAGGAACCCCAGGGCAGAGACAGCCATCTCAAGGAGCCTCCCATTAAAGCCATTTATTTTGACACTATCCAGAGTCCCATATTTCTGCCTCTGACACCTCCATTGCCATTACTTCACCAAGGACCCCTAGCTTAGGCTCTTTGGAACTTTCCACTTACCCTCCTGGGGTCACAGACTGTGTGTCCTGAGATGTAAAGGGTGGGATGGCCTGTACTCACTGTCATGTTCCCGATTTCTCCTAGCTTTCCCACTACTTAGGGTAAGGAGGAATTGATTTCCCTGTCAGACTCTACAAGTCCTGTGAAGAGTCCTGGCTAAGCAGGAACTTTGCGCTTTGTCTTCCCTGCAGCACACAAGGGCAAAGTCACAGAAGCCAGAGTTGCTTCTGGCTGTTGGTTGGGTAATTGGAGATACAAGTCTCATAGACTTTTCTGCCCGAGCTGGCTTGGAACAGTCACCCTCAAATCTCAGCCTTCTCTGAGTGGCTAGGATTATAGGCATGAGCCACCAGTGCTGGCTTTTTATACTTCTCTGCAGGGTGTTGTCCAGGGAAAGTATAGGCAAGGGAACTGTGCTGACCAGCCCCTAATGTAATGAGTGGAAGAGGTAAATTCCTAGTTAGCCAAGAAATTTTGCTGTGCATTTACTATGAGCCCAGAGCAGTTTCCTCTGACAATGTAATTGGGGCTGAAGGGCCCAGGACAAGCACTAAGTGTGAAGAGATGACAAGATTTCCTTGCACTAGCTGAGAGGATCCAAAAAGAACACCTCCAGTTCCAGGAAAAGCAGGGGTTATAGGCATCAAGCCCCAGCCTCAACCTGAGCCCCTATAAGCAGATCATGTGGTTTCTAGACCAGCGAGTGTGTATATTTGGCAGTGTTGAGATCTTGCTTTGTTGCAATAACCCTGAGAACACAGAAGGTCGTAGTAATCTAGGAGGTCATCTGAGCAGAGGTGGAGTAGAAGAAGAGGGAACACTAGAGAAAAGTCTCAGAACTTTTCCTAACCAAAACCCTTTTGGAAACAAGACCTGTAGAAAATTCCCAGCACTGTTAGCCATTCCTTTCCAAATCATCCAGGGGGCCTCCCTCCCCCACGGTGAGGGTGTCCAGGTGGGAATTACTCCCTTGGAAGATTCGTTGGTTACTCACCCACCCTTCCTTCTTCCCCACACCTTTATAGATCAACATTTTCCACGCTAACAGCTGGTTCCTCTTTTCTTTTTTTACCCAGGACCTGCTGTTCTGTGCAGGGTTGAATTCAGGGCAAGGCACACTTCATTTTTAACACCCTGGGAGAGGAAGTGAAATCAGTGATGAAAAGCTGCTTTTGCTGGGGCGCCTCTAATCCTAGCTACTCGGGAGGCTGATATCTAAGGATCATGTTTTGAAGCTAGCTGGGGCAGCAAAGTCCATGGGACTCTTAACTGCCCAACCCCCCCCAAATTAGCCCCCAAAAAGCTAGAAGTGGAGTTATGACTCAAGAGTGGTGGAGCACCAGGCTTGATTGAGAAAGGTAAGGAACAAAGCTTGAACCCTGAGTTCAAGCCCCCGTATCAGCATGAAAAACAGAAAAAGAAAAGGAAAAGAAATGGAGCAAAAGACAGGGGGGAGAGAAAGGAAACAAAAGAAAAGAAAAAAGAAAAGCTGCCTTAAATAGGATTAGACTATTCCATGTCAAACAATTGTGGGTCTTCCATCCAAAGGCACAGATAACCTGGCTCTGTTTGTGCTGAATTTGGGTGGATAAGGGTACAATGCAGTAAGAGGTCTGAGCCTTTGGCCCACAGCTGGAGGCAAGTCTTTGATAATTCTTCTTAGAGCCAGAGCACCTTGATTAGAATTAATGGCCTCTGTAAAATTGGAGTGGTGTTAACAAGGCCTAATTTATAAGGTCATTTGAGGAGGGAGAGTTAATGCATATGTCTGCCTGGGTATTGAATATTTCCCCATCCCTGAGCACCTTCTCATGAAGTCTTCTGGGCATGGTTGATACTAATATTCCCAGATCACCACATCACCATGTTAGTGCTTGGTAGAAGAAAACTATCAGTAAATACTTTTGTTGGTTTCTATGGAATAGGACAAACCAAGTAATAAATCAGAGCTTAGGAAAGCCAGGCCCTGAGAAGAAAGGTTAAGTGGGATGAAGTTTTGTCTTGTTCTGGGATTTTGACCCTCAAAAGGATGTTTGGGAGATCTTCAGAGGGGAGGGATCTGGGGATCCTGCAAAGAGGAAGGACAAGAAGCAGGAGCTAACTTCTGTCCAAGGAAAAGCATAGCCCCCCCACCCCCACTTTGAATCAGGAATTAATTCAAATAAATGGCATTGATAGCTCCTCTCACAAATAAGTTGACAATTCAGGACAGTGCAAGGGAGTAAGTAGC
The DNA here is from genome assembly GCF_000151885.1 of Dipodomys ordii. Lineage (NCBI taxonomy): Eukaryota > Metazoa > Chordata > Mammalia > Rodentia > Heteromyidae > Dipodomys > Dipodomys ordii. Next base: position 875,562 of record NW_012267235.1, read on the forward strand.
CATGTTCCTGCCTACAAACCGAGCCCAACATAGACTGAATATTTATGAGAAACTGCAGTCGGCTGAATCAAGTACCTGTACAGTCCCTCCCTCCTGCCCTCTCCCCCTCTCCCCCTCTCCCCTTCTCTCTCCTCCTCTTTTAGGTGCAGAGGTCATTCTGGTTAAGCAAATACTGGTTTGTCTGCTGAGATTTATAACATGGCTATTTTATAAACGAATCCTTGTTATGTGCAGGACTTTGCACACACCTGAATGGACTACTCTTTTTTCCTGAGTATATGTAGATAGAATAAACACCTTAGAAGGAAGCAAATCCAACACAGAGAGCTGCATCAAAGCAGAATTTGCAAAGGTTTCAGGTGGCTTGTACTTGTATGCCAACAGATCACACCATCCAAATGCATGATGTTTCTTTAAAAAATACACACACACACACACACACACACACACACATTATATAGGTTGGTTATAGGGCTTGAACTTGGTGGGGCTTCAACTCGATCTGAGTGCTATCCCTCAGCTCTTCAGCTCAAGGCTAGTGCTCTACCACTTGAACCACAGTGCCAATTCCAGTTTTCTGGTAGTTTTTTGGAGATCAGAGTTTCATGGCTTTTCCTGCCTGGGCTAACTTTGAACTGCGATCCTCAGATCTCAGCCTCCTGAGTTGCTAGGATTATAGGCGTGAGCCACCGGCACCTGGCTTCAAAATATTTTCTGATCTGTACTGTGTTATATTCCCAAAAGGAAGATTTCTTTCCTGTGTACTAATGTTTTGTTGTTTTTAATTTTTTATTGTTATTTTAAAGGGGATGTACAGAGGGGTTACAGTTATATAAGTCTGGTAAAAAATGCTTTTTTTTTTTTAAATCAGTTTGAAGTCAGGGCCTGGGAGCTGTCCCTGAGCTTTTGTGCTCAAGGTTAGTGCTCTACCAATTTGAGCCACAGCACCACTTCTGGTTTTCTGGTGGTTAATTGGAGATAAGAGATTCATGAACTTTTCTGCCTGGGCTGGCTTTGAACCATGATCTTCAGACTTCAACCTTCTGAGTAGCTAGAATTACAAGCATGAGCCATCAGCAACCTGTAAGAGTACGTATTTTTTGATGATGTCACCCCTTTCTCTTGCTTGCTCCCAGGTTTTCAAAACCTCCCATCCCTACCCACAAATTGTATAGTTCATGTTCAACATAGTGTCCAGTGAGTACCATTGCTGTATTTGTTTAACCCTTTTCCCTCCATTTCTGTGTGCCCTACTGTCTTAATAGCCTTATGAGACTGACATGAAATTATTCCAAATTAATTAGAAAGCTAGTCACTGATGGCTCAGGCCTGTAATCCTAGCTGCTTAGAAAGCTGTGATCTGAGAACTGAGATTTAAAGTCAGCCAGGACAAGTTCATGAGACTTGTCTCCAATTAATCAAGAAAGAAAGAAAAGAAAGAAAGAAAGATAGTTAGCATCGGTGGCTCACACCTGTAGTCCTAGCTGCTCAGAAGGCTGAGAGCTGAGGATCAAGGTTCAAAGCCAGCCCAAGCAGGAAAGCCCGTGAGACTCTTCTCTCCAATAAACCACTAGAAAACTGAAAGGTGGCACTGTAGCTTAAGCGGTAGAGCTCGCCTTGAGCTGAAGAGCACAGGGACAGTGCCCAAGCCCAGAGTTCAAGTCCCATGACCGACCAAAAAACAAAAAAGGGAGAGAGAGAGCAGGAGGGAGGGAGAGGAAGGAAGGAAGGAAGGAAGGAAGGAAGGAAGGAAGGAAGGAAGGAAGGAAGGAAGGAAAGGAAGGAGGAAGAGAGGGAGGGAGGGAGGAAGAGAGGGAGGGAAGGAGGAAGAGAGGGAAGGAAGGAAAGGAAGGGAAGGGAAAGAAAGAAAGAAAAGGAAGGAAGGAAGGAAGGGAAGGAAGGAAAGAGGAAGAAAAAGAAAGGGAAAGAAAAGAAGCAAGAAGTGGAACTGTGGCTCAAGTGGTAGTATTCTAGACTTGAGTGTTAAAACTAAGGGACAGTTGGGCGCCAGTGGCTCACACCTTTAATCATAGCACCTTAGGAGGCTGAAATCTGAGGATTGTGGCTCAGACCAGGCAGGAAAGCTCATGAGATTCTTATCTCCAATTAATAAGCAAAAAGCACTAGTATTGGGTTTTGAATCCAGGGCCTTGCATATGTTAGATAAGAACATCACTTGAGAAACCCCCAATCCTTTTGTTCTGTATTTTGGGGTTGTTTGTTGTTGTTGTTGTTGTTGTCAGTAATGGGGCTTGAACTCTGGGCCTGGGCACTGTCCCTCAGCTCTTCAGCTCAAGGGTAGCACTCTAGCACTTGAGCCACAGCACTACTTCCATTTTCTGGTGGTTTATTGGAGATTAAGAGTCTCACAGACTTTCCTGCCCGAGCTGGTTTTGAACCGAGATCCTCAGATCTCAGCCTCCTTGGTAGCTAGGATTATACGCGTGAGTCACTGGCACTCAGCTGCATTTTGTTTTTAAGATAGGGTCTTCCGGGCTGGGAAGGTGGCTTAATGGTAGAGTGCTTGCCTAGCATGCATGAACCCCTGGATTTGATTCCTCAGCACCACATAAACAGAAAAAGCTGGAAGTGGCGCTGTGGCTCAAGCGATAGAGTGCTAGCCTTGAGCAAAAAGAAACTCAGGGATGACAATACCCAGGCAGGCCCTGAGTTTAAGTCCCCCCCCCAAAAAATAAAAGCTGACAAAAAAAGATAGGGTCTCCTTAAACTTTTTCCAGCTAGCTTTGAATTCTCTATTCTCTTACAGATATGCTGTCCAACATGGTGTAACTTAGTTTCTTAAAGTCTCATCTTAGGAAGCGTCTTGGTAATACACTCAGTAATGCCCAGTATATGTCATGCTATGACCACATCCAATATGATGTCAATTCTGCAGTAATATGACATCCATTCACTCAAACATTCATTGATGTTTACTCTACATACTCTTAGGAATAGGGAGAGAACCATTCTGTTATTTAAAAACAACAATAACTGTTGTTGTTGTTGTTACAACAAAAGCCTCTAGATCTCTTCTCCCTAGAGTTTACAGTTAGACTTGGAGGAAGCCAACAATAGCTATACAAACAATACACTAAACATGTACTCAATAAACAAATATGACAAGTGTTAATACATACTAGAAAGCAGAACCAAGGAAGAGAAAGATGAGAGGGAAGGGAGGAGAAGATATGGAGTCTTTTTGCAGGGGGACCACTTTACCCTTGCTTTGTAAGCAAGGTTGCATGGGCATCTAACTAAGAAGAGTTCTGCCAGTATTTCAGAATTGTCTACAGTGAGGATGAAGACTTATACACCTGTTGCTTCTCCTCTAAGAGATTCAACTACTTTCTTCTACCTGCTGTGACAAATGACCAAAAAACACTGAAATGTATTCCCTCACAATTCTTTCTTTCCTTTTTTCTTCTTTCTTTTCCTTTCCTGTTCTTTATTTCTTTCTCTCCTTTCCTTCCATCCTTTCTTCCCTCCTTCCTTTCTTTCTTCCTTCCTTCCTTTCTTCTGTTCTTCCTTCCTTCCTTCCTTCGATGTTTTAAGACACAGTCTAATTAACTTGTAATAGAAGTGCTGGGATTATAGGCATGTGTCACTACTCACAGCTCTCACAGTTCTGGAGACAGAAAGTCCAAAATTAAAGTCAGTAAGTCCAAATCAGAATGTTAGCAGAGTTACATTGCCTCCAAAGACTAAGGGAATCCTTTTCTGTCTCTTCCAGTGTCTAGTGGTCGCCAGCATTCCTTGGTTTATGGCCATATCATTCTAATATCTGCCTCCATGGTCACATTGCCTTCTCTTCTGCATCAAATCTCTTTCACATATATCCTTATGTGAATGTATTTAGAGTTCATCCACCTGGATTACTTGGGATAATCTTTTAAAATCACATCTGCAAAGATCCTCTTCATTTTAAGATAAAAATGATTGGGATTCAGGGATCAGGACCTGATATCTTTGGGGTCATTATTCATACTAATACAGATATTTTAATCACAAACTCAAGAAATTCAAACCCAGAAAGTCTGAAACTTTTTCCACTATAGTTCATCTTTAAAAAAATAATAATATAGGTTATCTTAGCTATAGTGCACGATGGTAACAAGAAAGATGCTTTATAAAAATCAGGAGCCATGTTTTGGGGTAGTTTGAACCAGTAAGTAGAGAAGAAACTTAGATATGTTGCTCATGTTTGTGTCATGGAGACAAAAACAACAGGCAGTAACTGTAGTTAGGGTTAACCATGCATCTACTCATTCATTTAGTAAGTATTTACCACTGCTATATAGAACTCAAGCCTACACTGGGGAGTAGTCAGTGGTAGCACACTAGCCTGACAGGTGCAAGGCCTTAGTTTCAGCCCCAGTGTCACTCCCCATCCCCTCCAAAATAAATAAATAAATAATCTCAGGCTAGGGAGTCATTTTAATCTGGTTCAACTTCTGGACACTTTCACCCCTCCGAAAATAGGATTGGCTGGAAACTAAATAAAATAGAAGGTGCCTAAAACCCTTGGGTATGTAAAGAAGTACTAGCAGACCTGGATGCTAAGAACACACAACATGAATTAGCATAGGAGGCCCCATCCCTACATCACTGAGAATGTGAGTTCTATGAATATGGGGATGGGTTGTTTTGTGTACTACTTGGTCCCCAGCCTCTGATGCACACAGTAGGTCCCCAGAAACTGTGTTTGAATTCATGTATGTATGCATATTACAGTGTTTGGGGGTTTTATAATTGAATATGACCTAAATATATACCTACCACTATCATGGTCACTACCATTCTCTGAGACCTTCCAAGAGTCAAAGGAACAAGCCAGAAATAGATGGGGATAGTTTCACAGATGGGATGAGGAGAGAAGAAAGAAAAACAGTCATCCTGGTTGGTTATGACTAATGTCATTATGGCAAAGTTAGAACAGTGGCTTGTTTAGTATATTCTGAAAGTAAAAGTTCAAAGGATTGCTGGGTGCCAGTGGCTCACTGAAATCCTAGCTTCTCAGGAGACTAGGTTCAAAGCCATTCCAAGTGGAAAAAGTCTGAGAGACTCTTATGTCCAAATTCCAGCAAAAAGCCAGAAGTGGATGTGTGGCTCAAATTCTAACTCCCAGCCAGCATTGTGTATAAAAGCTTAGCATGCACACGAGGTCCTGAGTTCAAGCCCCAGTAGGCCTCTTCTCAAATCTATTTCAGCTTCTGAACATCAGAGAAAAGAGCCCCTTCATTTATCCATGGGTCAAATCCCTATACCCTGTCTTCAAATATTCTTGCCACTTGCAGAAATATGACCAGATTAGACTTAAACTTCATAACAGGTCCTACTTTACACCTTGTTTGATCAGCCTAACCTAGTATTCCTTTGACTGCAGGATATTCTCTGTATTCGTTTGCAATATGCAAATTACCTAAGTGTGGTACAGAGACTGTTTTAGGTGCTTAATCATATATCTATTCAACAAGCTTCTTTTTGACTTTGAGCTAGGTGCTATGGTGGGGGTTGGGGTTGAAGGGTGCTTCTAACAGACATGTTAACAAATGATCCCAGTACAGCGTGTCGGCATTAGAATCTTGCTTGGGTGGGAAATCAGAGAAGTTTCCTTGGTAGCTAGCTGAGTTGTACCATGAAGAATGAAGCGTTCACTAGGCAGATGAGAAGGTGGAGGAGATTGTCCAGGTCAAAGGACCACAAATGTTTCAATCAAAATATTCCTGGAAGCTGGGTACTGGTAGCTCATGCCTGTAATCCTAGCTACTCAGGGAGCTGAAATCTGAGGATTGCAGTTCAAAACCAGTCCAAGCAGAAAAGTGTATGAGACTCTTATCTCCAGTTAACTACCAGAAAACCAGAAGTGACACATTGTCTCACAATGGTAGACAGCTTGCCTTGAGCAAAAGTACTCAGAGACAGTGCCAAGGTCCTGAGTTCAAGCCCTATGACTGGATAATAATAATAATAAACCTGTTTCAATCTCAATTTTTTGTGTGTCCTCATTGATTCTTCCAATAGCTCTGAACACCTAGGAGGACCCTTGCCTAAACTTTTGCTTAGCATCTGTAAATCATGTCCTGTAGCCTGCAGGGTCCTCAGGTCAAGCTCAGGGGTCACTAGCCATCTGGTGCCTCTGTGGAATGAAGCAGGGTCAGAGAATCAAATCTCGGGGGCCCCTAGCTCACATGAGGTAGAGTATGGCATGAGACATGTGATGTTTATGTTCACAAACTGCAAAGCCACTAGATTGCAAAGTGTCATTACGTCTGCAGGTGGAGGGTAATTTTCCTGTGACTCAAGGACTCCTGATTGGGCTCTGATTGGTTTGGGGCTGGGGAAGGTGGGGGGAGATTGTTTTATGACCCAGAGCCAGGCAATGATAGATAGGAGATGTGGTTTGGTGGGCAGAAGTTTACAAGGCAGGAAATTGCTTCACTGGGCACAACCATTCATAAGAAACACCTCTGGGAAAAAGGGACCCTGTCTCTCCGTATGTAGGTCTGCCCTGGCCTCTTGTTTACATCTGCAACAACCTGTGTTCCTGGTTACACAATGTGGCAGCGTCACTTTGAGTGGGGGATCTTTGCCCCTTGGAAGAATAAACACATTCCTTCCTCTCAATGGAATTAGCAGACCTCACAGACTTTTCAGTGACTCTCCTGGAGGCCTTAATGTCATCAGAAGGTGACCCAAAATACGATTAGCCATATGATCAAACTTATTCCAAATCAAATTGAACTGTCCTTTCTGGAAGTACAAGCTTCAACAACAAAGATATTCCCAAAGGTGAAAGGATGGTGAGTAGTGGCGGGCAGTTGCCATAAACCATGACAAGTTTCTTAGGAATAACCCAGCCAGTGGTTTCAGATTCACTGATGATCAATTTTTTGACTGGAGGAGGGGACAGGGGTGTGGATTGTTTGGATATGTTCCAAAGCTGGCGGTTTCCATTGTCCTACCCGCTCTGCAGTTCTTTCATTCAATTATAGAATCCAGAGGTTTCACTACCTAGAGCCACCCATTCTGTCCAGGCCCTGGGGAGGAGAGATAAGGAGCAATAGCTGGAGTCTCAAGAACCATAGGAGGTCTATCTGGCAAATTCTTGGCAGCCTGTAGCTCAGCACTGTTCACTAAGATCAAGAGTCTCACCCTGAGTGGGGCGCCAGTGGTTTACACCTGTAATCCCAGCTACTTAGGAGACTGAGATCTGAGGATTGAGGTTCAAAGCCAGCCAAGCAGGAAAGTCTATGAGACTCTTATCTCCAATTAATCACCAAAAAACTTGAGCTATGGCTCAAGTGGTAGAGTGTCAGCCTTGAGCAAAAAAGCTAAGGGACAGGATCCAGGTTCTGAATCCAAGCCCTAATACTGGCATAAAACAAAACAAACAAAGAGTCATAACCTGAACCCCATTCCTCCCACCTCCTGTTTAAACTCCATTCCAGTTCCAAGCTGAGCTTTAGCAAGCTGCCTCACCTCTCTTAAGACTCCAGTTTTGTATCTGAAACATGGGGAACATTGTGCCACTTAATGTCACACCTTTAATGTGGATGAAATATCACAACCAATTTCCACACCGTTTGATGAATGTCTCTGGTGGCAGTAAGGAGACTTGCAGGGAAATGCCATTTTAAGTTTGAATTTTTTTAACCTTCAGTTGAGAAATTATAACCAGCACGACCCTGACTCAGTCTGGGACTCATTTATTTAGGTGGTGTGCAGGACGCCTGAATGGAGGCAGTTAGCAGGAGAAAGTCCAATGGGCTACATACCTACAAGCTTGGTTTATTCACTTCTCTACCAATCATTGGCTTAATTCTGTCCTGGTCTTGCAAATTTGAAGGGGGGTGACTATTTCCATTCTTGTTTACTCCTTTGTCTCCAGGACCAGGGACAGTGTCTGCTGAATAGTAGGTTCTCAATGAAGATTTGCTGTGTGAAGAAGCATATGCATTAGTACATACATGAATAAATGAAGAGAGGTCATACTTCTTTCAAAATCTGAACTGCTGATATAACAAATCTATAACAAACCTACCCTGGACTTTGGATCACCTAACTTCTCGGTCATCTGATAAGCAGGCAGTTTGGATTCCTAGCTTCCTTGTACTGATAAAGCAGTCCAGTCAGGAAAAGCAAAGTGAGGCATTATTCTAAAGCCCACCAAGGTAGATAAACGAACAATCCCTAGCCTAGGACCTTTTAGATAATTAGTCCATTAAGTATCTACGGGAGTTGTTAGTTGTTGTCAGCTTTCCTCAAGACCCTATGCTAGCTGTTGCCCTTCCTATGCTCCTTTGTTTGGTTTATTCATCCATTCATGTATTTATTTATTGAGGTGATATTGCTATAATTGTCCAAGCTAGCTTGATCTCCTGGTCTCAAGCAATTTTCCTGCCTCAGCCTTCCAAGTAATTGGAGCTATAGGTACACACCACCATACCTCCCTTGCAAAAAGGGTTAGAGCCACTGCATTAGATATTTGGGGGATAGAGTCTGCTAGAGAGACCACGACCATGGAAGCACAATCCTGCGGTTATCAAATTGGAGGAGAAATGTGTGGCCTAGGAGACTTAAAACTGATTCGTGAAAGTCATTTGCATGAGCCATGCAACTGAGGCAGCATCTCTGAACATAGTATATATGTTTGGGCCCTATGACCTAAAAGGCAGGCTGGAATAGAATTTGGTGAACCAAGGGGTGCAGCAGCTAATCTTCCTGAGTCGTTTTTATCCCCCAGGACTAAGTGAGCGTGTGAGTGTGTGTGCTTGTGCATGTGTGCACATGCATGCACATGTGCGTCAGTCCTAGAGCTTGAACTTGGGGTTTGGGAACTGTCTCTTAGTATTTTGGCTCAAGGCTAGAGCTCTACCACTTGGGCCACAGCTCTTCTTCTAGCTTTTTAGTGGTTAATTGGAGAAAAGAGTCTTACAAACTTTCCTACCCAGGCTGGCTTCAAACTGTGACCCTCTCATATCTCAGCTGCCTGAGTAGTTAGGATTACCGGCATGAGCTACCAGTGCCTGGCTTGGGAGCTAAGTAATTTTAACTGCATTTTAAGATATAAAGGTGAGCTAATCAATGATGAGAGAAAACAAACTTTAAGAACTGTAAGATAAAACATCAGACTTCAAAGTAATTTTGAGGTGGTTGTTTTTTTCCTAGTGTTTTATAACCTCAGGCCCCTTGAGAAGCATACCTTCCTTCTTCTTCACCCCAAGGGGTACTTCAGTAGAGAACTTCCTGTAGCACTGGCTGGAAGGAGCCATGCCGAGCTGTAAGATACTGTCCAGCAGGGGCACTGTCCCTATATGAGGTCAGGCTCTCATCCTCTATACCCACAGTGATGGGCCTCACAATACAGTACTATATAGGAACAGCATCTTCATCACCTGCACCTGGGCCGCCCTTGGGTCCCCAAGAGATCAGCTTGCTCTCCTTTCTCTCAAAGGCACACCTCCATGCTATTATTCTCTGCTCCTAGTAGCCAAAGCAACACTTGGCTCCTATGAAGCACCTAATAACACATGGGTTGGGCTAAACTGAGCTCCCTCCTTGCTCCTCAGGCAGGGGTAGCCCTGGCCTCAAAGCCATGTACAAACAGCAAATGCTGGGGCAATAGACCCAGTAAGAAAGGTTTTGCTTCTTCTACAGTAAAGACAGTAGACATGACTTACCCACATTTTTAGAGGATACTGAAATCCCAGGCAATCGTTAGCCTTACTAAGAGGCGGGTAAGTTAGCAGCTCTACTCTAGACTATTCTGAGGTCAAGGGTGAATGAGCATCTATTCAGGTCTGGGACATCTAGTAATCTCTAAGTCCACTCTGGGCAAACCTCCTGTCAAGACTCCAGGCTTGTGATTCCCCAGGCATATTTCCTGAGATTCCCCAATACCATCTCCCTCCTCTGGCCTCAGGCAGGTGAAGCTTTGCTGGGTCTCCTTGACTCACGTAAGCTCCTAAAAGGAGGCTTTGTGTCTCTTGATTCTTTGTGCCTCTACTACTTAGTGAAGACACTACAGCTATGACCCCCTTCCTCCAATAAATACTTGCTGGAAATAAGATGACAACATTTAGTCTGTCATAACAAATAATTGTATTCCGTGTAGTCCACTGCTAGAGGGATTCAATGATAAATAAAAAGTAGTCTTGGGCTAGTAAAGCACTTGCTTAGCATGCAGAAGATCCTGGGTTTGGGGACTGGGGATATGGCTTAGTGCTTGTCTAGCATGCATGAAGCCCTGGGTTTGATTCCTCAGTACCATGTAAACAGAAAAAGCTGGAATTGGTACTGTGACTTCAGCACAGAGAGGCTCAGGGACAGTACACAGGCCTGAGTTTCAGGCTCCAGGACCGGCAAAAAAAAAATCCTGGGTTTGGCCACATCTCTAGGACCAGAAGGCAAAATACAGGCCAGATATGGTGGTGCACATCTATAATACCAGCATTTAGAGGGCTGAGCTGAGCTGAGCTACAGAGTGAGACTCTGTCTCAAAATATAAAATAAAATAAATAGAATTAAAGAAAACATAAAGACAAAATAAAATAATAAATTAACATAAAATAAATAAAACAGGCTGGGAGCTGGTGGCTTCTAGCTACTCAGGAACCTAAGATTGAAGATCTCAGTTCAAAGCCAGCCTAAGCAGGGAAGGCTATGAGACTCTTCAATTAACCACCAAAAAGCTGGAAATGGAGCTGTGGCTCAAGTTATAGTGTGCTAGCCTTGAGCACAAAAGCTCAGGGAGTGCCTAGGCACTGTTAAGTGCCTAGTTTAAGCCCCAAGACTATCAAGAAAGAAAGAAAGAGAGAGAAAAAGAAAGAAAGGGGAGGGAAGGGGAGGGAGGGAGGGAAGGTGGAAGGGAAGAAGGAAGGAAGGAAAGAGAAGGAAAGGGAAAGAAGGAAGGAAGGAAAGAAAGGGAAGGAAGGAGGATGAAAGGAAGAAGGAAAGACAAAGGAAAGGAAGGAAGGAAATAAAGAATAAAAATAAGTCTCTTTCCTCAAGGGGCTCATAACTTAGGAAGGCTATTACAGAACCAGCTCACTGAGGGGACATTGCACAGTGCCCATTGTACAAGGGCCATGTCTGTAACAGAGGTGGCACCAGAGCCCTCTAGATAGTGCAGGTGCTTCTGCTCACTTGTAGGTGGACTCAATAGCTAAAGTGAGGACTCCTAAATCTATGGAGGTGGGCTCACCCTCCTGTCACTGAAGTCATGGTAGACAGAGGGTCACCTTCAAAGATGCATCTTTATAATCACAGGAATGCCCAGAATGGCTGGGCTGAGAGTGACCTCCCCATCACCCGATAGGAAAGTGAGGCCCAGCTAACACCTGTTGAGACAGGTTGGCCATTGTCTTGTGTTTGCAGAGGAGGAGCAGGGAGCTCCAGCAAGTAAGAGGGGATGGGTCACAACGGGGTGAGCCTCCTTTCGGCACCACAAGCATTAGCACAGATAGGGCAGCTGTCCTGAGGATTTATAACTCCAGATTTCAAGGCCTTATCGCAAACAAGTTCTTTCTCCATTGCAATGTGTCTGGGTAAGGGAAGTAGGCAGACAGAGGCAGCCTGGAGAGCAGGGCTGCATGGGACTGTGGATCCAGTAGCAATAAGCCCAGTAGATTGGGGGGCAGATGGAGGAATTAGAAAGTAAGGAGAGGGAGTGAGAAAGAAGGGTGGAGCTACTCATGGCCAAATATTGTATGGAACACTGAACTGGTTGATAACAATGCAGTACTTCTTGCCCCATTCTCAATGCCCAGACCTGAAAGGCAGTAAACATGTGCACTGGTACATAGGGAAATCTTAGGGCAAGCCCAGAGAACAGACACAGAAGTATTGTCTCAGCCAGAAACTAGCTGTTTCTCCCCACTCCCACCCCAGACACTTCCTCCCCATGATCCCTCCCCAGTGCAATACCTAAAGTTTCTGGGTCAACAATACAGTAGAGCTGTCCCTAGGAAATGTCAAATCGCCCATCCATGCTGCTTTGATGGTAGAAGAGAAAAGGGATGCTGTGGTACCGGAGTCAAGGAACCTACTGATAAAAGATGACAAAGGAGAACCTCAAGGCAGAGCGGTTATGCTACGCTGTGTCCCCAGCAGGCCCTAGTGCTGCCTTCCTTCAGATCTTTCCTTGACTCTCATTCTTACCTGATGCCCCCAGAAAGAGAAAGCAATCCTGCAGAATGTGCCCCACTATTTGCCCCAGGCCACACTGTATCAACCCCTCCATAGGAAAAGGGCAAGCTTCCTTCCATAGCAGTTCTGTCATCAGCCCACTGGACTTGGGCTTGGCCTGCCTCTTGCTACTATTGGGACTTCAGGCTCAGCAGGAATTGGAAGATGTCCTTTGAAGCACTCCCCGGCCCCCAGCTTCTCCAGAGACATCAAAAGCACCAGGCCTGCGCTGGTGGGGCGGAGTTAATAAACACAGAGAAGCTGAGTTTGCAGGGGGGGTGGAGGGAGGAGAGAAGGCTTGCAGATCTCTCCCTCAGACTGCCAACTCCAGTCTGAGCAAATTCCCCCTGCAACTTCAAAGCTAGCAGCTTGTTTGCCCGGCCACAGAGCAGCAACAATGCTTTCCCTTTTGACCTAAGAAGCATCCCTAGAATAGATGCTGGAAGACTACTGGCCAAGGGGGCAAACTTAAGTATGGAACCCTGTTTTGGAACTCAGTTAGTGGGTATTTCTGCTAACCTACACTGCTTCGCTAAGGCCAAAGAATGGGTTCGACAGGCTTGATAGGAACTGTGTCCCATACTTCAGGAAAGATGGCCACAGTCAGGTCCCAGGACAGAAAAAACAGGCTCCTCCTGTACCCAAAGCTGGGCCTGGCTGGCTTTGATGCTGCTTATGGAATCAGTGTACAACACCATGTGTTTTGAAAAGTGGTTCCAGACTACAGCATGTACCACATACATGTGTGCAAAATACACACAACACTCGTACACACAGCACTGTCTTTGTATATCCTGCACAGACAAAGTTGTATTTGGTGAAAATGAGGAGCATAGGTTGGAGGAATGTTTATTGATTTGCAAGTATAGATCTGTGAGAAGGGCAAGGACAAGGAAGAGAAGGGAGGCTAGAATTTCAGACTCCAAGATAAGCTGAAATTGATTGGTGCTAGTTCTATGGAAGAGTTAATGGCAAACCCATAAATTCAGGGATGTGAAGCCAAGCTGCGCTGAGATCATTCTGACTCCCTCCAAAAGATCTTCCATCATCAATTAAAGCTTTAAAAAAAGAAAGAAAGAAAGAAAGAAATTTTTGGTTTCACTTAGGGAAATGAATTTTAGTTCGGTAGTGAAAGTTTCCAAACACCAATGGAACACAGTATTTCATTCCGTCTTCAGACACCAGTTCTAATACCCTCACCTATTCCTGACCAGACAGATGCTTTCTAATCTCCTGCTAGTGGCCCTTCAAGCTCCAGCTGCTCCCCTGTTTGTCTTCGTAACAGAGTTGATTTCTGTTCTGGTTACTTTCCCAACCTCATCCTGACTTATACAGCTTCAAAGAGCTGCAGAAAAGGGTAGAGGAATGGAAATTTTAAAAAAGGGAAAAAAGAAGATACCACCATGACTTCTGTCCTGCATGGTTAAGCAATGCATAAGAAATTATTTTACATTCCCTAAGTCTAGCACTCCCTCCACGCAGATGGCATGCTTTATCACATTTATCCATGGTGGATTAGGAAGTAGAATACAGTTCATATAAATTCCAGCCTGTAGGATGTTTCTTTTTTTTCTATTTTCTTTTTTCTTTTTTTAAATTTCATTTTATTTTGTTGTAAAGGTGCTGTACAGAGGGGTTACAGTTACATAAGTAAGGTAATGAGTACATTTCTTGTCAAACATTGTTTCCCACTCCTTCATTTTTCGCCCACTATCCCTCCTCCCAGCTCCTCCCTGCCCCCCAAGTTGTAAAGTTCATTTCCAACAGTGGCTTGTGAGTATCACTTTTGCATTGGGTCATCCTTTGTCCTTGTTTCACCATTTTGTTATTCCTCTTCCTTTCCCTAAATCAGATTAACGTATATACAAGATACAGGGTACCAGAATAAAAAACAGTGACTAAACAGGGATAAACGAAAGGGACAAAAGAAAATAAATAAATAATTAAATTTTTAAAAAAGATGAAGAACTTGATACAGTAGACCATTGATGACAAGGTCAAAAACAAAAAATGACCTCTTGTTTCTCTATCTTGGAGTTCATTTCGATTAGCATCATTTTATATGGTCATGTGTACATAGTTATTAAGCGATTGTGAAAAAATATGGAACGCTTCACGAATTTGCATGTCATCCGTGCAGGGGCCATGCTAATCTTCTCTGTGTCCTTCCAATTTTAGTATATGTGCTGCCAAAGCAAGCTTTTTTTCTATTTTAAAAGACAAACATTATATTTTCAGTAATGCACTTCAAATGAAAAAAATGAATAGCAGGCTTAGTTAGCCCTAGGCTGAACATAAGCCCTCAACGTGCTATACTTACTAAAAGACAGGACTGTAGGCTGCAGGGATCCAAGTAACTGTGTCCAGATTGCGTGATGGAAGAGTCTCACTTTTTAGCCCACCACACCTTGAAGTCTTGGCATCACTTTCAAGAATAAATGCATTGCTGGGAGAATGGCCAGAATAGTAAGAACTCTGGAACCTAACTCATTTGACTAAAGACACAATCTCAGAAGGGAAGGCCTAAAGTCAGGCACCGGTGGCTCATGACTGTAATCCTAGCTACTCAGGAGGCTGAGATCTGAGAATCGAGGTTCAAAGACAGCTGGGGCAGGAAAGTCCATGAGACTAATCTGCAAATAGCTAGCTGAAAACCGGAAGTGGCGCTGTGGCTCAAGTGGTAGAGTTCTTGCCTTGAGCTGAAGAGCTCAGGGACAGCTCCCAGGCCCAGAGTTCAAGCCCCACCATCAACCAAAAAAAAAGGAGGAGGAGGAGAAGGTGGAGGAGGAGGAGGAGGGGGAGGAAGAAGAGGAGGGAAGGCCTAAAGCTGAACACTGCTAGTTTATACCTATAATCCTAGCTACTCAGGCAGCTGAGTGAGATTATGAGGATTGTGGTTTAAAACTAGCCTAGGCAAATATAAGAAACTCTCATCTCAAATTAATCAGCAAGAAGCCAGAATTAGAGGTGTGGCCCAATTGATAGAACATCAGCCTTGAGAAAAGAAAGCTAAGCAAGAACATGAGGTCCTGAGTTCAAACCCCAGATCTGTCCAAGAAGAAGAGGAACAGGAAGAAGAGGTGGAGGAGGAAGAAGAGGGGGGAGAAGAAAAAGAAGGAAGGAAGGAAGGAAGGAAGGAAGGAGAGAGAAAAGAGAAAGAAGTACCTTGAAAAGAGCAAATACAAATACACACGCAGCGTCTACGTGAAGGAGAAAACACGACACACTAGATCTGCAGGAAAAGTACTTGACTGCTTGTCAATGAGCTGAACTTGTCCTTATAGCTGATAAATACTGGGAGGACAATTTATCAGGCATGCAGTTTTAGGGATGATTATCTCAAATAAGGTTTTGAGTAAGAGAAGATGTCATTCAACTCTAAGAGTCTATGAATCTGTTTGTTAAAAAAGAAAAGGAAAGAAAAGAAAAGAAACAAGCTGGGTGCCAGTGACTCATGCCTGTAATCAATCCTAGCTACTCAGGAGCTGAAATCTGAGGATCATTGTTCAAAACCAGCCGGGGCAGGAAAGTCTGTGAGACTCTTACCTCCAATAAAACACCAGAAAACCGGAAGTGGTGCTGTGGCTCAAGTGGTAGAGCACTATCCTTGAACTGAAGAGCTGAGGGACAGTGCCCAGGCCCAGAGTTCAAGCCCCACAACTGACAAAAAAAGAAAAGTAAAGAAAAGAAACAGAGAGAAATTAAACCATGTGCTTAATGGCTCACTCATGTAATCTTTATCCTAACTTCTTGGGAGGCAGAGATTGGGAGGATTGCAATTTGAGTCCAGCCCAGGCAAAAGTAGGCAAAACCTCATCTCAACCAATAAATGCTGGACATGGTGATCCAGTCAAGACCACTTAGATACATAGGCTTTAGAGATCTATTGTATTTCTTTTCTTTTCTTTTTTTTTTGTCGGTCTTTGGGCTTGAACTCTGGGCTTGGGCGCTGTCCCTGAGCTCTTCAGCTCAAGGGGAACGCTCTGTTGAGCTACAATACCACTTCTGGTTTTCTAGTGGTTTATTGGAGATAAGAGTCTCATGGACTTTCCTGCCCAGGCTGGCTTTGAACCGTAATCCTCAGATTTCAGCCTCCTGAGTAGCTAGGATTACAGGCATGAGCCACCGGTGCCAGCTGTTCTATTGTATTTCTGGTGATAATAATATACTCAACATTTTGTTTAAAGGACATCTCACATTAAAACCTCAGCTCTGTTATCACAACAGAGCTGAAAAGTTGGTGTATTGCAAAGCTGGCATCACAGATTGTGTTGGGGAAAGATAGGTAATTTAACAAATGGTGCTAGAGCAATTGGTTATCAATATGGAAAAAAATAAAATTAGATCCCTTCGTCACATTGCTTGTACATACATTTAGCTTCATTTGGTATGATAAGCTAGAACTTTAGAACTCTTAGTAGAAAAAATGGAGAATAACCTTGTGTCTTAGTTAAGACTCAGAAAAAAGCACAATATCATAAAGAATAAATCTAGCTATATTTAACTGAAAATTCAATATAGTACTAAATACATTAATTATACTAAAATGGAAAAAAGATACTAAACAAAAAATCATTTTATCCTTTGTTCATTATACTTCAACCACAAGTGAATGAATGATGGATGGATGGATGGATGAATAAAGAACATGTGACAAATGAGAGCTTCAAAATTAAATATTGGGGGCCTGGGAAGGTGGCTCAGTGGTAGAGTGGTTGCCTTGCATGCATGGGGCCCTGGGTTCCATTCCTCAGCACCACATAAGTAGAAAAAGCTGGAAGTGGCACTGTGGCTCAAGTGGTAGAGCACTAGACTTGAGCTGAAGAGCTGAGGGACAGTGCCCCACAACCGACCAAAAAAAAAAAAATTAAATATTGGGTAGAAACTCACAGTCAATGCTTTGTGACCCTATAAATGTCTATAATTTAAGGGCACCTCATGGAATAGGACCAGTCAACATTTCACAGACATTCCGGCTACATTTCTCTGTGCTTTCATCTTTTTTTTTTTTTTTTTTGTCGGTCGTGGGGCTTGAACTCTTGGCTTGGGCGCTGTCCCTCAGCAGTTCAACTCAAGGAGAGCGCTCTACCACTTGAGTTACAGCGCCACTTCTGGTTTTCTGGTGGTTTATTGGAGATAGGAGTCTCACGGTCTCTCCTGCCCGGGCTGGCTTTGAACCGCGATCCTCAGATCTCAGCCTCCTGAGTAGCTAGGATTACAGGCGTGAGCCACCAGCGCCCGGCCTGTGCTTTCATCTTTTTATCTGCTCCAGAATCTGTGTGTATCACGGGTACCCAAGTGATATTCTGCTTTAGATTGCTGGGAAGAGCTGAATGATGTGTCCTATTAAGCTACTCAACAGCGAAATAGAAAATTGTAAGACCCAGGCTTCATCTAATGTAGCCCCCATCCAGTCCATTCCTGCAAAGAGTAAGTTGATCTTAAGTTTGAATCCCTGTAGTGACAAAGAACATCTTCTTTTCAATTACACTAGCCACTGTGCCTGGTCCCCTTTTAAGCTTTTGGCATGGAAGATTGACTCATGGAAGATTAGGTCATTCCAAGTATGGACAGCTGTATCTGTGGGGAGTTGAGAGGGAGCTGTCCCCATGATTCACTGACTGAGGAAGAATAAGATTTCATCATGGAATAGGAGGTTCCTTAGGGGAATGACAGTGATAGTAATAGCAAGTAATGTACTGAAGTAGGTGCTTACTTCACATGTATTTACATCATTTAACCCTAGTTTTTCTTTTTTTTTTTTTTTTCCAGGGCTGAGGACCGAACCCAAGGCTTTGCGCCCACGGGGCATGTGCCCTTCCGCTGGGCTAAACCCCCAGCCCCAACCCTAGTTTTTCTTACAGATGAAATAAGGGATCCTTTGAAAGATTAAGAAACTATGTTAGGGTTGGGAAGGTGGCTCAGTGGTAGAGTGCTTGCCTTGATGCATGAGGCCCTGAGTTTGATTCCTCAGCACCACATAAGCAAAAAAAGCTGGAAGTGGTGCTGTGGCTCAAGTGGTAGAGCACTAGCCTTGAGCTGAAGAGCTGAAGGACAGCGTCCAGGCCCAGAGTTTAAGCCCCATGACCGACAAAAAAAAAAAAAAAATTCTGACATGGGATTGAGAAGACCCAAGTTCTTCTCCCTCTTCTACTTTGTCTGTGAGATGAGCAAATTGCTTTCCTCGTTTCGCTAAGTATGCATAAAGAAAGATGATCTAGATGGCTGCAAAGTCCGAGTCTAACTCTGGTATTTGTATTCAGCTAAAGGTACCAATAATCCATTCTTATCTGGGACATGTCTATCATCACATTTCTTAGTGCATCCAATCAGCATATTGAGATGACATTGGAGATGATAGTGATGAGGATGAGTTAATGTATGGATAAATTAATGCATGGATGGATGCATGGATGAATGAATGGATGAAGTGGTATATTTAACATTACTCTTGAAAAAAACCTAACCCCTAACCAGAGGGAGGAGAGAAGGCAATAGAATCAGTTTCAGTTGTGTCGGTCTCAAATCTGCACAAATAAATAAGTAAATGTATACATACATACATACGTACAGCCAGCTCATCCCAGGCCTTTTTCTCAGGACCCAGCTGTATAGGCTTGTGGCAGAAAGTGAATATGCAGAGTGGCCAATTAGTTCACTGTGGTGCCCTCATGACCTCTGACACCTGCTGGGCCACCTCATCCATTAGCTGTCCCCTTCCCTTTCCTCCCTCCTGGCGCTCAGTTTGAGTCGCTGTCCTGCCATTCTCTTTCAGCCGAGAAACATGCTCAGGCATTGGAGGAGCAGCTTCTACTCTTAGCTCCTTTGTTTCCTCCTTCTGTTGCTCTTGTTGCTAACCTGGTCACCACTCCTTGACCCTAGTTCTCTTCTCTCCCCTCCTGGGGTTGGGGAGGGGCAGTATGCCAAAGCAGGGCCTGTTGGAAGGAAGAAGGCCAGTTCTTGCTTTGGGTTTCATTCCATGAACAAGTTTTGATCCTAATTTTGGGCCCCAAAAATGCCCTGCCTTGCTTTGCCTGAGATGATTATTTCTTTTTTTCTTTTAGCAAATTTTTTATTGTGATTAAGTGATTATATAAATTTCACACAGTATTGTAAGATAGTGATACTTAGTGAAAGTCACAATCACATTCTAACCTTCATGGGGCAAATTGTCTTTATTGTGGTCTACAAAGTTTATGAATTCTATGAGCTTTGACAATACAGCTATTTCTTCCACATCGGGTGATATGATGATGATTTCTTTGGAAATCAAAAGCCCTGAAAAACAACAAAAACAACAAACATGAAGGAAGCAGCATATTCCTTCATAATATTAGCCATTCTCTGGAAGATTGGGATATGTGTATATATAATATTTGTGTGTGCATTAATGTGTCTATTAATTAAGAAGGATGATCTAGTTCAAAATTACAAGTATATGAGTATATATTTATGAACAAAGATAAAGTAATTATCAAAGGTAAAGGTCAAGTCATTAATTTTATTATACTTGAAAAAATGTAAATAGTATCTGCTAACTCTGACACTTCAGCTTGAAGAGAGAAAAAGTTGCTGACAGTGTCTTTTTTTTTTTTTTTGTCGCTTGTGGGGCCTGAACTCTGGGCCTGGGCGCTGTCCCTCAGCTCTTTAGCTCAAGGCTAGCACTCTACCACTTGAGCCACAGCACCACTTCTGGCTTTTTTCTTTTTACTTATGTGGTATTGAAGAATCAAACTCAGGGCCTCAGGCATGCAAGGCAAGTGCTCTACCACTGAGCCACCTTCCCAGCCCCCAGAGCCATTTTTTTTTTAATTAAAAAGAAAAGGACAAGTAAGACCCATTGGGTTTATATACAAATCCTGCCACTCTTCGACTGGGTGACATTTGGGAATAATAGCAGCTCCCATTTTCTGAGTATTCTATGAGCCAAGCCCTTGTATATATCCTCTTATTTCAGGGTAGATATCCTCTTGGCAAGGTAGATGTTGTCAAGTAGCATCCCTGTTTTACAAATAAAGAAATAATGGCCCAGAGAAATTATTGCTCATGTCTGACTAAGTCATAAAAGGCAGTTTCCTGTTCTGGAGTTCTTTAGTCCAGTGTCATTCTGCCCCTCACTTATTTAATCTCTGTGAGTTTGGACTTCCTCCCTGTAAAATGATCATTGATACAGCAGCAGTACCTAATAGCAATAACTAGCAGCTGAATGCTTTCTGTATTCTAGGCACTTTTCAAAATGCTGACAAACTTTATTTTGTTCAATGCTCCCAAAGTTTCAATAAATACAAACTGTGACCTCATTTTACAGAGGAGGAAATCTAAGGCTTAGCTGCTAAGAAATAAACCCAGCTCACACATAGTAGAACTGAGATTCTAAAATGATCCTGTTTTGTCCCAAAGCCGGTATTCTACCCAACAGTCCATGATAATGACCTCAGAGAGGCCTACAGAGGAACAGACAGGATATACACAAAGAAGAAAGGAACAGAGGAGCAGAGGAAATTAATTCCAATGGTGGGTAACAGGGACAACTTTATGGAGAATACAGATATTCTTCGCTTGGTGGAATTTTATCTTAAAGCCAGAAGAGCTCAGAAACGCATTTGTTCCATAAAGTTATGCGAACAAGTATTATGTACCTATGTGGATGCTAAAGAAGCAAGTTGCGGCTGGGAAGGTGGCTCAGTAGTAGAGCGCTTGCCTTGCATGCATGAGGCCCTGGGTTCGATTCCTCAGCACCACATAAGCAGAAAAAAAAAAAGCCGAAAGTGGCACTGTGGCTCAACTGGTAGAGCACTAGCCTTGAGGTGAAGAGCTGAGGGACAGTGCCCAGGCCCAGAGTTCAGGCCCCACAAGTGGACCCCCCCCCCAAAAAAAAGGAAAAAAAAAAGAAGCAAGTCGGGTCCTTGTCATAAACATGCCTAAAAAATCAGGCATGGGTAGCTCACACCACTCATCCTAGCTACTTAGGAGGCTGAGGTCTGAGGATTGCAGTTAGAAGCCAGACCAGGCAGGAAAGTTTGTAAGATACTTATCTCCAATTAACTACCAAGAAGCCAGAAATGGCTCTGGAGCTCAAAGTGGTAGAGTGCTAGCTTTGAGTATAAAAGCTCAGGGAGAATGCCCAGGCCCTGAGTTCAAGTCCCAGGACTGGCATTACAAAAGAAATGCCTAGGGCTGGGAATGTGGCTCAGTGTTAGAGTGCTTGCCTAGCATGCATGAAGCCCTGGGTTCGATTCCTCAGCACCACATAAACAGAAAAAGCCACAAGTAGTGCTGTGGCTCAAGTGGTAGAGCACTAGCCTTGAGCAAAAGAAGCTCAGGGACAGTGCCCAGACCCTGAGTTCAAGCCCCAGAACTAACAACAACAACAACAAAAAGCCTAATAAACAAGCCAGGTATTGTATCTCACTCATCTGGTCCTGTTCTCTTGGCCCATTCCCTGTCCCTTCTCACTCCAGTAGCTTCAGAACAGTGTCTCACATGCAGGAAGCTCCCAATAGCTATTTCCAAGATGAGTACGTGAATGATGGAAAGATTAGGTGGGGGCCCTTACTGCTTTGGAGAACACTGCAACCCCAAAGGTTTGACAATCCCTTTCCCTCTCAGCTCTCTCCTTGCAGCTCCTCTGACCAGCCCACAGGCTGAGAGATAGGGGGCCCGCTGTACCAGAGATGATTTATGGTTCTTTGTTATACAAATCTTTTCACATTCCTGAGTCCTTTCCCCAGCCAATTCATCATGATATTGAAATGCAACTCTAAATAGTGAACTATGGCTCATAACTCTCAAGATGTTCATAGCACTGTTGGAATTCAGATCTAAAGAGACCATCTCACCATCAGGGTTATCTTAGATTTCTCTGTTTTTCCCAAGGGCCCAGGTATTAGCCGTGAGCAATGATAAGAAAGAATAAAAAAGGGAGCCGCTTAGAGGCACACAAGCCAAAGCTCTGCACTAGTTTCATAATGAAAATCACAGGAAGCCTTAGGGAACACATGATTACAATGTTTTCCTTTCTGCCTGCCTGCCTGCCTGCCTGCCTGCCTGCCTGCCTGCCTGCCTGCCTGCCTGCCTGCCTGCCTGCCTGCCTTCCTTCCTTCCTTC
>NW_012267235.1:898437-901159 GCF_000151885.1 Dipodomys ordii
GAACTCTGGGCCTGGGCGCTGTCCCTCAGCTCTTCAGCTCAAGGCTAGTGCTCTACCACTTGAGCCACAGCACCACTTCCGGCTTTTTTCTTTTTGCTTAGGTGGTGCTGAGGAATCGAACCCAGGGCCTCAGGCATGCAAGGCAAGCGCTCTACCACTGAGCCAACTTCCCAGCTCCGTATGTGAGACTCTTATCTCGAATTAACCACCACAAAACTGGAACTGGTGCTGTGGCTCCAAGTGGTAGAGTGTTAGCATTGAGTAAAATTGCTCAGGGACAGTGCCCAGACCTTGAGTTCAAGCTCTACAACTGACTTCAAAAAAAAAGATGCTAGCAAAAGTGAAACATTTCTGTGTGTGTGCAGGAGCACTAGCCAGTGCATGAGTGGGGGGAGGGGTTGGGGGATAGACAGAACCTAAGGTTTCCCACATGGTAGGCTAATGCTGTGGGGTTGACCTGCATCCTCAGACCCAGAATGAAATGGCAACCTCTTGGGCTGGGAATGTGGCTTAGTGGTAGGGTGCTTGTCTAGCATGCATGAAGCCCTGGGTTCAATTCCTCAATACCACATAAACTGAAAAAGCTGGAAATGGCACTGTGGCTCAAGTGGTAGAGAGCTAGCCTTGAGCAAAAGAAGCTCAGGGACAATGTCCAGGCTCTGAGTTCCAGAACTGGCAAAAAGGAAAAAGAAAAGAAAAGAAAAAGGAAAGGAAAGAAAGAAAAGGAAAGAAAAGTCAACCTCCTTTTGTTGTTACTGCAGGCTGACAGTAACCTAATCGAGGTCAACTTTTTTTGGTAGTACTGGGATTTAAACTCAGGGCCTTGGACTTGCTAGACACATATTATAAGATTTGAGCCACACATTCAGCCTATTTCTACTTTAGGTTATTATAATTATTATTATTTTCAGATGAGGCCTCACTTTTTACCTGGTCCATCCTGGGATCATGATCCTTCTACCTTTGGCCTTTTGCATAGCTGGGATGATAGACTTAGACCCTCACATTCAACTTGTTCTGCTGAAGAGAGGGTCTCACTTTTTGCTCAAGCTGGCCTCCAAGTAATCCTATCAACCAGATAGTTAAGGATTACAGGCCTGAGTTACCATGCCCAGCAAAGTAAACTTTTAACCATAGCTACAGAAATAAAGTAGAAATAAATATTTCTCTGTACCTGGTATTAAATTTATTCCAGTCACATGAATCATGTTGTCATTGTCTTGAAGGTCAGTAGTCAGTTAGACGTGAGACTTAAATCCTCGAGCAAAATTCATATATGCTAATTCCAACACAGGAACACTATTGATTTTATTTATTGATTATTCTATACTCTCGCTTTGCTATGAAAAGAACTTTAGCTGCTGCGTGCTAAGTACACATATTTTTATAATTCAGATAAATTGGTGGTTTCTGATTTTCTACTAAGTGATGCTAAATAAACTCATTGTTCTCTCTGTACCTAGTTTTCCCTTTGTTTACAATGAATGCTTGCTTCTTGTTCTCCCAAAAGTCAGGAAACTCAAAAAAAATCAACAAAGAGATAGATAGATAGATAGATAGATAGACAGACAGACAGACAGGGAGATAGATGATAAATAGATATTTTTTGAGACAGGTCTTGCTATAAAGCGTAGGCTGGCTTCAAATCTCACCATCCCTCTGCCCTAGCTTTCCAACTGCATATATTACAGGGGTGTGCTACTATGCCTGGAAAAAATATTTTATAAAAATGTATTTGGCTAGGCACCAGCTAATCACTGCTGTAAAAGTAACTACTAAGGAGGGTGAGATCTGAGGACTGCCATTCAAAGCTAGCCCAGGCAAAGAAAGTCAATGAGAATCTTATGTCCAATTTTAAAAACCAAAAAGCCAGAAGTAAAGCCGTGGCTCGAGTGGTAGAGCATCAACCTTGAATGAAAAATCTCAGGAATAGTGGCCAAGCCCTAAGTTCAAGTCCCAGTACACACACACACACACACACACACACACACACACATTCTCTCTCTCTCTCTCTCTCTCTTTCTATATATATATATATATATATTCATTAAAATTAGGTATATACTTCAATTTCAGAAAACAACATTCTGCTTTAAGTGTATTTAGAAGAATATCACATAATATTCTTTCATCCCTTGTATATTATTTAGAACAGCTAACATTTAAAGCAGTAACTTTGACAGGTTCAATTAAACTTTGCTTAATTTCACGCTATGCACTTGATGGTATAAACTATTTTTATGATATATATTATCACATAAGGCATTTATCATTGTCCTTGATTCCCACTCCTTAAATGAAAGCATTTACCTTTGACCTATAAGATGTTCACATTTTATTGTTCATTCCAAAGATTCTCTTTCTATTTTGTGGTCATAAAAGGTGGCTTCACCCACTTTTTATATATAACTCATTTCATTATCTTTAGATAAAACAAAAGACACATGTTTAAAAGAAATGGACAGCAAGATTTAGCCAACTTTTTTTTTTGTGCCAGTCCTGGGGCTTAAAATTAGGGCCTGGCGCCGGGCGCTGGTGGCTCACGCCTGTAATCCTAGCTACTCAGGAGGCTGAGATATGAGGATCGTGGTTCAAAGCCAGCCAGGGCAGGAGAGACCGTGAGACTCCTACCTCCAATAAACCACCAGAAAACCGGAAGTGGCGCTGTAGCTCAAGTGGTAGAGCGCTCGCCTTGAGCTGAAGAGCTGAGGGACAGCGCCCA
>NW_012267235.1:902139-989017 GCF_000151885.1 Dipodomys ordii
TATATATATATATATATATCTCCTTATATATAACTCATTTCATTCTGCTTTGTCCTTCCTATTTTTCTTTTTTGGTCAAAAGAAAAATGTTTTGTCACTCCATTTTTCTTCTTATGCTAAACATAGCATAATAGTCTCTTATACTTTGCCTTCTTCATTAAACAATGTATCCTCGAACTCATGCCCTGATGGTGAGTTATAGATGTATAGTACTGGCTTAAGTGTTTGTATTGTAGTTTACTCACCTCTTTCCCCTAGATGGCTATTTAGGTTCTCTCCATTATTGAAAATACAAACAGCAATAACTTGTGCTGGAGTTTTATATCCAGGGTAAATTCTTAGGAGGTTTACTGGATCAAAAGTAAACTCATTTGTAGTGTTTTTAGACACCCAATAAGGTTAAGAGTTTAAAGGTGTAGCCTGGTGCTACTGGCTCACATATGTAATCCTAGCTACTCAGAAGGCTGAGACCTGCAGATCACGGTTCAAAGCCAGCCCAGGCAAGCAAGAAAGTTCATGAGACTCTTATCTCCAATGAAGCACCAGAAAACTGGAAATAAAGTTGTAGCTCAAAGTGGTTAAGCTCTAGCCTTGAGCAGAAGAGCTCAGGGACAGCTCCTAAGCCCTGAGGTTCAAGCCCCATAACAACAACAGAGAGTCTAAAGGTGTTGTATGATCATGTTCTTTACATATTTGTCCAGATAGTTGTTTTTAGTTACCAGACTTTTAAGTCTTTTATGCAACACAAATATATCTTCACAGGTAAATTTTGAGATGATAAGAAATTGAATAACAACACTCCAAGTAGATTTAGATTTTGTCTGTGCTTATTTAATTATGTTTTAGCTGGAAGAGAAATACTGCTGAACAAAAATAAGAGGGGAAAAAGTGATTGTTTAGATCAGAGAAACAATGGCATGTAGGATGGACCACACTCTGCTTGTGGGAATGGCCCAGGGACATGCTATTTTTACATCTCTAAGGAGGAGGTATTTCCTCTCAGAAGAGCTCTGATGTGAAGTTGTTGAGGCCATGATGAATAGTGAAGGGAACTGGTCTGCCTTGATACAGGGCTGGCTAATGATACTGTAAATCATGGTAACATTGACATGCTGAACAAAGAGCTTCTCCAGACACCTCTTGCTAATTAAAAGAACAAGTTTTTGCTTTGTTTTGTATTTATATTTTAAAAGAAGACAGATTGACCAGGTCCTGGTGGCTCACACCTGTAATCCTAGCTATTCAACAGGCTGAGCTCTGAGGCTCTCAGTTAGAAACCAGCCCTGGCAAGAAAGAGACTCTTACCTTCAGTTAGCTAGTCATAAGCTGGAAATGAGGTGTGGCTCAAGTGGTAGAGTGCCAGTCTTGAGTGCAAAAGTGAAGAGAGAGCACAAGACCCTGAGATCAAGTCCCAGTACTGGCACCAAAAAAGACAGATTGACAATTATATCTTGCTAAGATTATATAAAATGCTAGAGGTGGGATGGGGCTCTAGTAGAAGAGTACCTACCTAGCAAGTATGAAGCCTTGAGTTCAATTTCCAGTACTACTATCACCAAAAAGAAAAAAAGAATGAAAAACAGAGAAGTTTCACAGCTTTGAAGTTGGTAAGACATTTAAAAAATACTTTATCATTATTATTTCACACTCTCAATTAAATGTTCTAGAATTAAGGATAACTGATTTCCACTCCTCAGTCTATGCAAAGTACAGAAATGTTATTTTGGAATTTGATTACTTGTCCTTTGTAACTTCCCTTATAGAAAAGTATATGTTTCATTAGTAAATTTCTGTGAGATGTAAGCCTTTATGGTGGGATATCAAAGATAGGAATTCATCCTCAATTCAATTGCTGACCAGTAATATATGTAAAAAAAAATCTTCCTGGTATCTTTGTATTCTCTACAGCAAAAGCCAAAAAAACTTCTCTATAGAACAGATAGCACATTTGCCTTATCATTTGATATTTGTTTGTTTCCTTCATATGGTGCCTGCTAACTTTCTCCAGGAAAGTCTGCTGTTTTTTCTCTTTGTAATAAATCAATATCTTATGGGACATTCTTTGTGACTATGTAAATATCCTATTTCTCATTTGTGATGAAGAGTTTTCTGAAGAGGTCTCAGATACAATAGGGGTCTTATTAGAACTGTATGGTATTATTTAAACCAGCATATGCCAAACAGTCTATATCTGAAGAAAACCAAACTTCATGAATTCTTGCTTTTATCTTTGCCACAAGGCAACCCAGCCTTGTTCCCAAGCCCTTGTTCCCAAGGGCTTAGGCTGTGAAGTCAAGCTCTAAAATTAATATTCAGCATGGTACCTACCACCTAGAAGATGGGAGAGTCAAGCTACTTTACAAATTAGAGTCTTAGTTTCCTCTTCAGAAAAATAATCTGTTACTAGGTATAGCATACACATCATTAATTCCAGCACTTGGGGGAGGCCTGAGGATCTCAGAATTGAGACCAGCCTGGCTTATATAGTAAGACCTCATCTCCAGAAAACAAAAATGAACGAATGGAAAAAAGTGTTGGGAGATATGAGATATGAATCAGTGGTTAATCACTTACCTAGCATTACCTAGATTAATCCCTAGGACACAAATGTGTGCCCACACACAGCTGTTATGACAGTTGGATGAGCTCACATAATCTGAAACTCTGAAGACTAACTAGAACTTTATGTAGTACATGGGAAGAATTCAATAAGTGGTTACTATTAATTAATAATAATTAAGAGGTTAGTTTTAAAGCCTGATGATATTTCATTTTTGGATGGAGACATTCTGCCATCTTCTATACCTATCTTGTTGACCCAGCTGATTTTAAAATCGGGCCAAAGCCATTTTAAAACCAGAAAAGCAGATGATCCTCCTCTCTTATTTCTCTCTGGGAAATTAAACTATGGGGTCTACGAACCCAGCGATGACATCAGCTCTTCACTGCAATGTGGACTGTCCTTTAATTAGGTGATTCCAGAGCCTTTATTCTGGAATGCCTTATTCTGGAGTGCCACCATGAGGTCAGCTTGGGTGCTGACAGTATTTCATTGAATCCCACCTTTGTCACAAGCATATTTGAGCAGTCACCTTCGTTTACATTGCGTTTTATATTTGGTAGAACCTGTAAAGCATACTCTGTTGATTGGTGAAAGAAAAAAATAAAAAAGTATGAAGAGTATAATAATCTGGATTCCTTAAACACTTGATCTGGATTTTTAGTTTTGAAAGCACTAGACTACTTAAGAGATACATCTTAAGAATCTTAGCCCCCAGGGGGAAGCAAAGGTTTTTTTTTTTGTTGTTGTTGTTGTTGCTTTTGCTTTTGCCTCACTGTGTAAATGGATGCTGAGTTTGTTATCCATAGTCCATCATCTTCTCCTCAGCTTAGATTTGTGTGTGTGTGTGTGTGTGTGTGTGTGTGTGTGTGTGTGTGTGCATGCATGTGCGCGTGCATGCGTGCCAGTACTCAGGCTTGAACTGAGGTCATGGACACTGTCCCTTAATTTTTTCACACAAGGCTGGTGCTCTAGCACTGGAACCACAGATCCACTTCCAGCTTTAATTGGAGATAAGGGTCTCTTGGACTTCCCTACTTGGGCTGGCTTTGAACTGTGATTCTCAGATCACTGCCTCCTGATTAGCTAAGATTACAGAAATGAGATGCGGGCACCTGGCTGCGAAGTTGTTTTTAAGGCTCCTTGTACTTATTGATGTTGTTCTCTCTGTTTAAATACCTTTACACTATCAGTTAAGATTTTAGGTTTAACTCTGTCTTCTCTAGAAAGCTTTTCCTAACTTTCCACAACCCCCATGTCACCCTACCAGCACAGAGTAATAATGTACTTATAAGTTACAGTCACCGTAATAACAACACGGTATCTAGAGAATTTTCTTGCTGCTTTTGAAAAAAGCTCTTTACCTCTAGCAGCCTCTAAGCTACTTGAGAATTCTGCCTAATTCATCTCTCATCCTTAGGTCGAAGACAGATACTCTACAAAAATAACACTACTATCGCTGAAGTTTGTTGAATGATGAGCAAGGAATGGAAGAGGAAATGTTAACCAAAACACATATTTAGGACATGGAGCAATTGCTCTGTTCATAACAAGGAGCTATCCTAACTCGCTGCCATTGCAGTGTTGTTGTACAGACTTTGTGTTCTCACTTGACACACTTGGGAGGTCATGTGTATCTGCCAATCAGACCATACTAGTTTTTGGAGAAATTCCAGTTATACAAAATTGTGACTCAATTTCCTTGCCACTTTTATTGATGCTGCTTTTAAATAGTTTTGTTTTGTTTTCCCCAAAGAGGAAATAATCTCTTAATGAGTCACCTGGACATTGTCAAGGCAGGCAATGGTATAAGTCAGATAGTTTCCATTTGACTTCAAACAGTCAAAGTTGGTTACAAAGCACTAAGCCAAAGACCCATTCCTAAATTCATAAAGTTGGTGGTTTAGAGATCTTTGTCTATTTTATTTCACTTCATTAATTTGGTAAGATTTATGGACTACTTACCATGAGCTACTTATCATGCTAAGCAAACATAATACAACCATAAATGAAACATCACTCTTGCCCTCAACGAGTTCCAAATCTGTGAACAAATTTTTATGGCACTGCATTAAGAAAAGAGCTAAAGGGCTGGAGGTATAGATCAGTTGTAGAATGCTTGCATAGTTGTAAAAGATCCCGAGTTTGATTCCTAGCACCACACATAAACACAAAAACAATTTAACTTTGTAAGTATCAGCATCTTACAGGAAAGAAGCAGTTGGCTGCAATTTTTACTTACCTAAAGTAGAGTTGTTTACAAAGTTGCATGAGAACTCAAAGAAGATGGCCCATATCAAACTAGGGACATTCAATCTAAGTTTTAGAGGACAGGAAATGTTAAGAATTTTAAAGAATACAAAGAGATTTCCAGGGAGAAAAAGGAAAGAAGACATTCCAAGAAGAAAGGAAAAAATATGTTAGAAGATTTAGAATAGAAGCAGCAAAGCAATGACAGAAACCAGAAGCTTGGCAAGGATAAGTAACTGGCCAACGTTGTGCTGAGGGCTGAATGCCTGCTGAAATTATCAAAGCTTCTTATGTCTTGAGTGAGGAAGCAGGAAAAAGGTTCCTTAGGGCATGAGATATGTTATAAGAACTCAGACCACATTCAATACATAATTGGAGAATCAAGAGTTTTAAGCAGAGAAGCAACAGGGTCCCATTTTAGCTTCAGAAGTATGATTCTAGCTCAAATATGGTGTGTGTGCTGGTCCTGGAGTATGAACTCAGGGTCTGGGTTCTGTCTCTGAGCTTTTGTGCTCAAGGTTAGTGCTCTACCACTTAAGCCACAGCTCCATTACAGGTTTTTTGGTGGCTAATTGGGATGAGTCTTATAGACGTCCCTCCCTCTGCTGACTTCAAACTGTAATTGACTATTTCAACCTCCTAAGTAGCTAGGATTACAGATGTGAGCCTCCTATACCTAGCTTCTAGCACTAATTCTTAACCCTAATTACTATTTAAAAAACAAACTTAAGAAGCTTCCCAAAATGATAGGTCAGAGATCCATTCTAGAAAAATAAGACCAGAATTTTGGGGCGGGGGTGGGTAATATCCAGACTTTTTTGGGGGGGGGTCTGGTAGTGGGGCCTGAACTCTTGGCCTGGGCACTGTCCCTCAGCTCTTCAGCTTAAGGCTAGCGCTTTACCACTTGAGCCACAGCACCACTTCCGGCTTTTTTCTTATGTGGTGCTGAGGAATCGAACCCAGGGCCTCGAGCATGCAAAGCAAGTGCTCTATCACTGAGCCACCTTCCCATCCCATATCCAGACTTTTTTACTTTTGTTTTTATTTTTTAGTTTAATGGTGGGGTATAGAACTACCATTCCAAGAGGAGAGAAGAAGGAAAGGATATAGTCTTACTAAGCACTATGTTTGAGATATTTTTGTTGTTGTAACTACACTATTAAAATCAATATAATATAACATAATATATTCTATATTTATATATGTGATCATGTACAATATATGTATATGTAATAAATAGGTAATAATGTGTAATATATATGTACATAGTATCATTCCAAAATGAAAAAAGAAGAGAAAGCACTAGTCACCCTGAGTTGCTCTCCTCTCTGTGTTTTATTTTTGGTGGAGACCCAAACACACACACACACACACACACACACACACACACACACACACACACACACACACACGACTTTCTATTTATCCCTCTCGTGTTCGTAATCTTTTCCCTTCTTCAGGCAGGTGTTTCCTTTGTCTGGAATGCTGCTCCCAGATCTTGAGAAAGATGCCTCTTCTCGACTCAGATATGATTGCTTCTGAGTGAGCTTGCCTACCCTAGATGAAAGCAGACCCTGGCTTCCTTCCATCCATACACCTTTCTGTTCACTTCCTAGAACTTTCATCTGGTTAATTTGCTAAATGTCATCTGACCCTGCTAAAAATGTAAGCCCCCTCAGGAGAGGAATCCTAGTGATGTGCACCAAACTGCCCCTGAAGCGAAGGAAAGTTCCTGGCCTACGAAGACAATGACATCGGTCCACTAACAGGATCCAGGGCTGTAACAATGACGGACCACACCTCTCAGGATGGTGCTAGGCTCCGCCTCTTGGAGCTACTTCCGCCCTCAGTAGGGCCGGGCGGAAGTCCGCTGGGAAGAGAGACGTCATCTGCGCAGTCGCCTCCATGCCGCAGGGCTTTCTGGGTAAAGATGGATGCCCACGATCTTTTCCGCCGTCTGGGCGCCGGGGCCAGATTCGACGTGAAACGCTTCTCGGCAGACGCAGCTCGATTCCAGGTACCGTGCGCAGAGGCTCGAGGTTCGAGGCCCAAGCAATTTAAAAAGGAGCAGGAGTCCGCGCCCCTGGAGACCCCCGCGGTCCAACTCGGGCCACGCTGGGGGCCTATTTCCTCCTTCGGGACGCAGCGTGCCTCAGGCCCAGGGGGGTTCGAGACCCCCGAGCGACCCTTTCCAGGCTTCTTGGGGGATTTAGTTGAGCCCAGCATGGAAGCTGCACGCCCCTCCTATTCCACTTCACAGCACTGTGAGAATTCTTTCCTAGGCACTTCTAGATCGGTAGAAAGAGAATTCAGAAACAGACTTTTATTCTTCCCACTTGAGTCTCACCAGGTATGATTTGGTGTGCAGATGGCTGTCCTACATGGACAAGGTTCTTTTTATTCCTCCAGCATGCGTAAAGTAACCGATGAGAATTGCGATTTAGAAACGGTGAATTGTGTAATAGGGAAGTGTTGAGAGGGATGGGGCTCACTTGGGGAAAATCTTTATTTTACTGCTGTTTGAATTCAGAACTTTGAGCTTGTTAAGCGGACGCTCTACCACTTTGAGCCACACATACACTTTTTTTTTTTTTATTATTGTAGCCAGCTTCAGACCCCAGTAGCTGAAGTGACAGGCCTATCACACCATTTCTAGCTTAATTGTGGGAAAATTTTAATTTTGAGACCTTAGTCAAATTAACCTCTCAATGCTTTGGTTTTTTTCATCTGTAATACTACTACTACTTACATTTAAATATGTATTTAGAAGTATGAGATCAGAAAAACTGTCCTTTTTAAATTTAATTTGCCCAAATACCCTTGTTTAGCTCTATAATGTTTGGTGAAAGAATTAAAAAGAGGAAAGTCATTGGACCAGTCCTGCTTGGATGGAGGCAATATTACATACATGGATTCCTTTTAATATTTTTGGGGTTTTAGGTGGGAAAAAGGAAATTTGATTTGGATTCTTCAGAGGTGCTTCTGGACTTCTTTGGGAACAAGAAGCCTATCCCAGGTGACTGTGAAGCATCACAAACACACCAGGAGCTTCAAAATGAAGAGAGAAAAAAAGAAAATCTAATTGAAAGGAAAAGGGAGCCCAGTAAAAAAAAGAGAAAGAAGATTTCAGGTTAGTGTTGGAGTTCAGTATTTTTTATTTGATTTAGTTGTATTCTTTCAATTGTAAGAATAATACAAGCTTAGACGTCAGAAAATACACAGTTCTCAGTAGGTGGCATTTTCAGATTTTTTCCAGAGGCTTACTATTACAAATGTTGTTGCCATGATGGATACATGTACATGTGTCCATTTGTACAGATGCTGTTAACTTCTTCTGTAGCATGGTGTCCTTAAATGGAAACACCGCAGAAGACCAAAGAGGTTACTACACTTCTGTCAACGCTAAATATCATTGGTCTTTCATTTTTTTCCAGTCTTACATAAAACTTATGGTTGTGGGCTGGGAAGGTGGCTCAGTGGTAGAGTGCTTGCATTGCATGCATGAGGCCCTGGGTTCGATTCTTCAGCACCATGTAAGCAGAAAAAAGCTGGAAGTGGCACTGTAGCTCAAGTGGTAGAGTGCTAGCCTTGAGCTGAAGAGCTGAGGGATAGTGCCCAGGCCCAGAGCTCAGGCCCCATGACCGACCCCCCAAAAAATACAAAAATATAAAACTTATGGTTGTGTTTTGTTGTTGTTTGGGTTTTTTTTTTTTTTTTTGCCAGTCCTGGGGCTTGAACTCTGGGCCTGGATGCTGTCCCTGAGCTCCTTTTGCTCAAAGCTAGGACTGTACCACTTGAGCCACAGTGCCACTTCTGCCTTTTTCTGTGATTAGTTGGTCATAAGAGTCTCACAGACTTGCCTGCCTGGGATGGCTATGAACCATGATCCTCAGATCTCAGCCTTCTGAGTAATCAGAATTATTGTGAGCCTGGCTATAATCTTTTTCTGTTGTTGTTGTTGGTTTCAGGGCTTGAACTCAGGGGCTGGGCGCTGTCCCTGAACCTCTTTGTGTTCAGGGCTAGTGCTCTACCACTTGAACCACATTGGCACTTCCTTCCTTTTTTAAAATTTTTTTTAAATTTTTTAAATTTTTAAATTTTTTTAAATTTTTTGATAACTGGTGAAATTGAGCATCTTTTATATGCTAGTCAGGACATTTGCATTTCAGCTTACCTGTTCCTATAGTTTGCCTGTTAGTTTTTTTTCTTTATATATATTATGGGAGCATTTACCTTTTTCTTTATATTATCTGTTTCTTTTTTTTTTTTTTTGTGCCAGCCTTGGGACTTGAACTCAGGACCTGGGCACTGTCCTTGAACCTTTTTCTTCTTCTTCTTTTTTTTTTTTGTCGGTCATGGGATCTGAACTCTGGGCCTGGACACCGTCCCTCAGCTCTTCAAATGGTAGGCTAGCGCTTTACCATTTGAGCTACAGCGCCACTTCCAGCTTTTTCTGTTTATGTGGTGCTGAGGAATTGAACCTAGGGCCTCACTCATGCAAGGCAAGCACTCTACCACTAAGCCACCTTCCCAGCCCTTTCTTCTTTTTTTGTACAAGAGTTTGAACTCAGTTCCTTATATTTGCTTGTCAGGCCATGTACTGCTGAGCCATGTCTATAGCTCTGTAACTTTATGAAATTTTCTACTTAGCCTTTGTTTTATAGTATATACTTAGGTCATGTAATGATAACAAATTTTATTTCTACTCTTTATTTCTAGTCTTCTTTATAAGCAACTACTCATAATACTGCTTGTCTTTTTTAGCAATATTTTATTTATTGCTTGTGTTCAAAAACATATATGTGTGTTTACATATGTTTTGTTTTTATTATCTTTTAAGTAGTACGAAGGGTTTTCAAGACAACAAATCAGTTTATAAGTATGATACATATTGATAAATGTCACCCCTATCACTTTTCTCCCTCATACTTATGTTTTTATACTCTATAAGCATGAATATTCTCTATACTTTTGGTTGTGAGCCTTCTCTTCTTTTTTAAAACTGTTTTGGATTCACAATAAACACACTGCTTTGTTCCTTTTAATACAACTTATATTTGATGTACCTCACAGTTGATTTAAGGATTGATTTTGTAAGTCCCTTCATGGTAGGCATTTAATTTGTTTTCATGCTTCTGCAATTATGTTACAACAAATGTCATTGTACTTTGTGTATATGTGTGAGTACAGCTGGAGTTCCAAGCCACCCTAGATTACATAGCAAGACTTTGTTTAAAAATAAAAACAAAAACCTGCCAGGTACTAGTAACTCTGGTTCACCCTGTAATCCTAGTTACACAGGAGGCTGAGATCTAATGATCATGATTCAAAGCCAGTCCAGGTAGAGTAGTCTTTAAGATTATCTCCAATTAATCCCAAAAAGCTGAAAGTGGAGATGTGGCTCAAGTGGTAGAGCCCCAGTGTTGAATGAAAAGCTAAGGGACAGTGCCCTGAGTTGGAGCCTCAATATTGTCACAAAACAAAACAAAAACTGAAAAAACAAACAAACACTATAGCCCAGCCTGACCCTAAATTACCAATTCTCCTGCCTGGGCCTTCAGAATGGTAGGTTACAGTTATATACCACCAAACTTGGCTGAAAACAAGACTTTTATTGTAAATCTATTTCACACATGTATTTAGAAGGTGTTATCTTTGGGCTCTGTTCCAGTCCATTAGTGTCTATTTCTGTATTTGTATGCCAATATTAGCTTTAATTTTTGTGGTCTTATATCTAAAAGAAACATGAGAAAAAACTTGCAGCAGTAGTGAGGTATACCATGTTTTTGTAATCTTTTTTATTTGGGAGAGGTAAGGGGAAATGCTGGGTTCAATCCCGGCAACTTCATGTTAGGTGAGTGCCTTATCAGTGTCACTTATCAGTGTCAATTATGTCTCATTAAAGTTGGAAAGAGACTTTCTAGTGTTAGTTCCGATAGAACTCTTACTGTTCTCAGAATATTTTTAGGTTATTGTTGCATGTTTTTTGTCCCATGTAAACATTAAAGTCACCAAGACAATCCTGTCTACTTTTTTTTTTTTTTTTGGGTCCCGTCGTGGGGCCTGAACTCTGGGCCTGGGCGCTGCCCCTCAGCTCTTCAGCTCAAGGCTGGCGCTCTACCACTTGAGCCACAGTGCCACTTCTAGCTTTTTTCCTTTTGCTTATGCGGTGCTGAAGAATCAAACCCAGGGCCTCAGGCATGCAAGGCAAGCACTCTACCACTGAGCCACCTTCCCAGCCCCTAAACATTTTTTCTGTCTACTTTTAATTGAGCTAGTATTATTCATAGATATAGGAAGAATTGCTGTCTTTATAATACTTAGTAGTTTGAATATTGTGTTGTATACATTGCTATTAAAAATGAAATCTTTCACTTAATTTATTCTTTATCTGGTTTTTTGGATGTAAAGAAGCTGGCCACTATGCTTTATGGAGCTTTTCAATTAATTCATTGTTTTCAAGTATATTTTGGAGGTGAAACAACCAATGAAGAGAAAAGAGTGAGCTTGCCAACTTTCACTGTAGATGCATCCTCTTGGCTTCTCCTCAACTGGTTCATGAGCTAGTACTTACTTTTTTAAAAATTTACTTCATTGTTGTTTTAGAGGTGATATGCATTGAGGTCACATTTACATATGTATATTTCCTTTTATACAATGTCATCTGTTTCCTTAGTTTCTCTCATTGTGTCCCTCCTTGGTACTTACTTTTGATGTGACAGTGTTGCTTGTTTACTCCATCCACAACTGTCACACTAAAAATCTTTTAATTTTGAAAATATATTCTAGAAATTACTTCTGGAGAGGATGACACTACTATACAGTGGACATCATCTGTGGAAGCAAAGATTGAAGATAAAAAAGTTAAAGGAGAAAATAAACTAACTTCAGGAAAGTTGGAACATCTCCGACAGGAAAAGGTTAGAGAATTGATTTAGTTCTCAGAAGTATATGCTTTAGTGACCCTTTCCTTAGACTTCAGTAATTCTGTTGTTAAAGTGAATATAGTTTGGTTATGTAGAAGATTAATTTGGGTTTACAGACGTGTGCTAAAATGCCTGGCTCAGATTTTTAAACTCCTTTTGATAAATGTAAAATTTGATTCCTTTTTCCTCTATATGTTGAGGTCACTGACTTAAAAGGACTTCATCTGACAGGGATTACAGTATTAGAATTCTTAAATGTATTTTATAGCTTGGGAATGAAAGGAGTAAGATGTAGAAGAAAGAACAAATGGCACTGTTTCGTCTACAGTAGACTTGTTATGTTGCTGCTGTAGGTGGGGTGGGGTGGGGGCAGCTTACTACAGAGCTTACTGTGGAATTCTTTAGTAACCCAGAAACCAGAATCAGACTGTCTCTGGGCCAGAAAATGAAGAAGCCAATGAAATCAATACCACTAAACTCCCATTTTTGGTACTTAGATTTTATAAATAGATGTTTTCAATAGTGTTTTTTAAAAAGTATTGGCACTTGTAGGCTAAGCAGCCTATAAAGAAAGTAGTTGGATATGGTAGTGCACATCTATAATTCCAACTACTTGAGAAATGGAGACAGTAAGATCACAGTTCAAGGTCAGCCCAAGCAAAAGTTAGTGAGACCCTAGCCAAAAGCAAACCCAAGTATAGTGGTGCCCACCTGTAATTCCATGGGAGATGGAAGTAGGAGGATTTCAATTGGACAGGTAACAAGAGGCTCTATGTGGGGGAGGTACCTTAAAAAAAATACAAGAGGTCTATA
Organism: Dipodomys ordii; assembly: GCF_000151885.1. Lineage (NCBI taxonomy): Eukaryota > Metazoa > Chordata > Mammalia > Rodentia > Heteromyidae > Dipodomys > Dipodomys ordii. The sequence goes on from NW_012267235.1 coordinate 914,689, forward strand.
ATTATGGCTCAAATGGTAGAGAACCTGTGTAGCAAGCATATTCAAACTCTAGTATTGACCCCACCCTCAAGAAAAGAAAGAAAAAAGACAATAAATGGACTCAGTGCTGACCTTGAAGGAATTTATATAAGGTTATAAATTCTAACTATCTCAGTAACACATTAGAGTGAATAACACATTATTTGTGGCAGTGTCAGGTTAATGTAAAGAAAGCATGATAGGTTTCATTGTTATAAAGTCTTCTGTCTAGGAGAGAACATGAACTTATTACCTGTATTGAATGGGGGAGGGCTTAGATCTAACTGAAAATTGATATGCCACTGAAGCTTCTGTGAGACACTGCTAGTGCTTTACAGTGTGAGACCATGTTTATTTGGCCATACTCATAGTGACCCCGTTGCTTTGCTTTTCAGGTGAACTTCTTCCGGAATAAACACAAAATTCATGTCCAGGGAACTGATCTTCCTGACCCAATTACTACATTTCAGCAACTTGACCAAGAATATAAAATCAGTTCTCGGTTACTTCAGAACATTCTAGACTCAGGCTTCCAAATGCCCACACCAATACAAATGCAAGCTATTCCAGTCATGCTGCATGTGAGTATGAAGGCCTTTATCGGATGGAGTATGCAGTCCCTTCCTTCTGTTCTTGAAATCTTTTCCATCTCACCTCCCTGTTAAATCCTTCCCATGCTTTTAAGATCCATTTCTGATGATTGTGCCCCCATAAAACATGTCTTGATCACTACCAGTAGATATGTTCTTTCTGATATTGACACTCTTTCCCCAACCCCCAGTTCTAGTTTTCAGTTGATTTTTTTTTCTTTTTCTTTTTCTTTTTTTCAGCATTGAAACTCTGAGCATGCAGCTATGTTGGGGCTTTTTTCATTGTTGATTTAGTTTATCCCAATGGCTTTTTCAGAAATACAAGTGTTTTTTTACAGTTCTTTTATGGAGCCCAACTTAAGTCTTGTTTTGTATGCTGGTCAGGGGCTTGAACTCAAGGCCTCGGTGTTGTCTCTGAGGTTTTTTTTTACCCAAGGCTAGTGTTCTATCACTTGAGCCACAGCTGTACTTCCAGGGTTTTTTCCTGGTTAATTGGAGATAAGAGTCTCACACACTTTCCTGCCCATGCTAGCTTCAAACCATAGTCCTAAGATCCCAGCTTCCTTAATAATTAGGATTACATGTGTGAGCCACCAGTGCCTGGCCCAACTTGAGTTTCTTTACCAGTATTTATTACTGAAATGCACATAACATACAATAAAATGCACAGATTTTTTTATTTTTATTTTTGGTCATGGGGCTTGAACTCTGGGTTTGGGTGCTGTCCCTGCGCTCTTCAGGCTCAAGGCAAGCACTAGACCACTTGAGCCACAGCGCCGCTTCCAGTTTTCTAGTGGTTTATTGGAGATAAGAGTCTACTGAAGTTTCCTGCCTGGGCTGGCTTTGAACCTCAATCCTCAGATCTCAGCCTCCTGTGTAGCCAGGATTACAGGCGTGAGCCACCAGCACTAGCTCCCGGCTAAAATGTACAGATTTTAAGCACAGTTTTAATGGGTTTCAACAATAAAGCTATGTTAGCACTATTCACTCCAATGAAGATTTTTGTCATCCCAGAAAATTCTACTGTGCTCTTTCCATTTTAGTCAGTCCATATTTCTCCCCTACTCAGAGGCAACTATTGCTCTGACTTCCAGTTCTTTCTCTTTTTTTTTTTGTTTTTGTTTTTTGGTCATTGTTGGAGTATTAGGGTTGAAGGGGGCCTTCCACTTGCTACACAGAACCACACTACAACCCTCTTTTGCTTTATTTTTCAGGTAGAGTATCTTTTCCCAAAATTTTTTGCCCAGGACAAGCTCAATCATCCTATGTGGCCTCCTAAGTAGCTGGGATCATAGGCACATACCACAATGACTTGCTTATTTTGTTGAGATGGGATCTTGCTAACTTTTTGCCAGGGCTGGTCTTGAACCATGATTGTCTTTTTTTTTTGGGGGGGGGGGTCCGGTCGTGGGGCCTGAACTCTTCAACTCAAGGCTAGCACTCTACCACTTGAGCCACAGAGCCACTTCTGGCTTTTTTCTTTTTGCTTATGTGGTGCTGAGGAATCGAACCCAGGGCCTCATGCATGCAAGGCAAGTGCTCTACCACTGAGCCACCTTCCCAGCCCCACCATGATTGTCTTGAGCTGTACATCACAGTAGTTTGCATTGCAGTTATGTGCAATCATGCTTGGTGTTCTGTTCTCATTTCAATTGCCATGTATTTTTTCAACCTCTTCTAGAATTTTCAGATTACATAAATTCATTATTCAGTCTGTTTCTGGCTTCTACATACATGTTTTTCAAATTCATCCCTATTGCATATATCAGTAGTTTATTACTGAATAATACTGTTACATGGCTATATCACTATTTAACTAGCCACCTATTGATAGAGATGTAATAGCTTAAATTTTTGGAAGTTGGATTTTTCTTAACCAAGATGTGGCCTTCAATTCAGGTGAGAACTGCAATGAGAATACATTCATACATTTAAGTGATATTTTTGACTCACATCTTAGTAAATTTACAGTTAATTTTTATTTAAGATTGCTTCTAGCTGGGCATGGTGATACGTACCTGTGAAGTAGAGGCAAGAGGATCACTACAAGTCTACATAATAAGACTGTCCAAAAAAAAAAACGAAACAGGTGCTGGTGCTTGCACCTGTAATCCTAGCTACTCAGGAGGTTGAGATCTGAGGATCATGGTTCAAAGCCAGCCCAGGCAGGAAAATCCATGAGACTCTTACCTCCAATTACCATCAGAAAACTGAAAGTAGCACTGGTGTATCAAGTGGTAGTGTGCTTGCTTTGAGCTGAAGAGCTCAGGGACATTGCCCAGGCCCAGAGTTCAAACCCCATGACCACCACCAACAAACACCAAAGCTATTACTTTGGCCATTGCTTTAGATTAAATCTTTAACAGACATACTCATCTTTTTAAAAATTATCACCTACAAATAAATTGCTATCACTTGGATCATCACTTTTTATTTCCAACCCTCAGTCACTCTGTTACTTAACAAAATCTTCTCTAGGGATTAGCAGTACAGACACCAGGATAAAACTTGTAAGAATTGAATAGGAGAGAATTGAAAATAGTGTGGATAATTCCTGTTGGATTTTATCTATGCACACTTTGCCCTTTCAAATGGAGCAGCAGTGCTCAGAAACTCTTGGGGCAGTGGTGGCAAGGGTAAAGTGGTGTTAGAAAAACAAATATGGGAGAAATTAGAAAAACAGAGAGAACTTGAACAACTGGATTTATCATGTTTAATGTATTTGTCATTTGTATGGCTGATAGCGTTACTTGAGTTGGCTTTGAAAATGCCACATTTTTTTTTTTCCAGGACTAGAGGTTTGAACGTAAGGCCTCATTGCTTGTTGATGCAATATTGTTAAGCCACACCTACAGCCCTGTTTTCACTGGGTATCCTTAGGATACCCAATGAACTAAGATCCACCTACTTCCAGGCTTTCCTTCATTACTTGGATCATAGGCCTGTGCCATCGAGTCTAGCTTCCTTTCTATGGAGATGGAGTCTCATTGACTTTTCTGCCAGAGATGGCCTGGTACCATGATCCTCCCACTCTGAACCTGTGTAGGTTGGAATGAAAGGCATGCACCATTGCATCCAGTTATGGGTTGAAAAGGGCATGAGAACTTCTCTGCCCAGACTGGTCTCTAATCGTATCTTCCTGTTTTCAGCAAAGATTACAGATGTGAGCCAATGGTACCTCATTTGTAGTTTTCATTTTACTTTCTATATTCTGTGTTTTTAGGGTCGGGAACTTTTGGCTTCTGCTCCTACAGGATCTGGAAAGACTTTGGCATTTAGTATTCCTATTTTAATGCAGCTGAAACAACCTACAAATAAAGGCTTCAGAGCCCTGATTATATCCCCAACAAGAGAACTTGCCAGCCAGGTATGACTTATAGCTTTTGAGAAAAATGCCTTTAGTATTTGCTTGAGTAATCTTCCTTATTGAGGGTAATATAAAAAAAATCTCAGAAGAATGTCTTTTTTGTCATGATCAAATATTCTGTACCAAGTGTTGTGTATATTACTGGATATGGGCCAGTTTATCATTCTATAATTTTCTAAAACATGGTTTTAAATTATACTTCTTTGGCCAACACTATAAAATTCTTGAAAGGCTGTTGTTACATATTTCTCTTTAAAACTTTTTTTTCTTTTTTTTTGTCAGTCGTGGGGACTTAACTCTGGGCCTGGGCCCTGTCCCTCAGCTCTCCAGCTCAAGGCTAGCGCTCTACCACTTGAGCCTCAGCACCACTTACAGCTTTTTCTGCTTATGTGGTGCTAAGGAATCGAATCCAGGGCCTCATGCATGTGAGGCAAGCATTCTACCATTGAGCCACCTTCCTAGCCCCTGAAACTTATTTTTCTTAGTACAATATTAAAGGAGTGTTTTAGCTGGTTGGTTTTGGTTCTTGGAACTAGTGTGCTAAATTCATGAAGAAATTTGAAGTCTTTTTAGGTTTTGAAATTTGAAAATACTAACATTCCATATGAATCTACAAATTATTGCAGATTTGAGATAGTCATGGATTGGTAATAAATTTATGAATAATATAAAAGATGCTATCCACCCTATCCTTGTATCTAGGCAGCTCAAACTTTATCATTGTCTGTTTTAGATTCACCGAGAGTTAATTAAAATCTCTGAGGGAACAGGATTCAGGATACACATGATCCACAAGACAGCAGAGGCAGCCAAGAAATTTGGACCCAAATCATCTAAGAAATTTGGTAAGAAATTCATGCTTAGAGCTGGGCGCCGGTGTCTCATGCCTGTAATCCTAGCTACTCAGGAGGCTGAGATGTGAGGATCGCGGTTCAAAGCCAGCCCTGGCAGGAAACTCCGTGAGACTCCTATCTCCAATAAACCACTAGAAAACCAGAAGTGGCGCTGTGGCTCAAGCGGTAGAGCGCTCACCTTGAGCTGAAGAGCACAGGGACAGTGCCCAAGCCCAGAGTTCAAGCCCCATGACCGACAAAAGAAATTCATGCTTGGGGAAATAGAACATGTAAAGGATTTGGAAATTCTAAGTATCCTAATTGGCGCACAAGAGTAGTTCAAGTATAAGTCATTATTTAAAAACAAAAAGAGATAGCAAGGCGCTGGTGGCTTCCACCTGTAGTCCTCCTAGCTACGCAGGAGGCTAAGATCTGAGGATCACAGATTGAAGCCACCCAGGGCATCAAAGTCCAAGAGACTCTTATCTCCAATAAACTACTCAGAAAAAGTTGAAAGTGGTGCTGTGGCTCAGGTGATAGAGTGTTTGCCTTTAGCACAAAGAGGCTCACTCAAACTCAGTTGTAAGATTCTTTATCTTCAATTAACCAGTAAAAAGTTGGAAGTGGAACTATAATAGCTCAAGTGGTAGGGCACCAGCCTTGAGTGAAAATGCTAGGGATGCCCTGACCCAGAGTTTAAGCCTTAATACTAGCACCAAAAAAAAGAGAGTGAGAGAGAGAGAGAAGAGAAATGCATCTCTCCTCTTACAGAAGCAAGAGAATTTGCTTTTACCTGTCTTTTACCTTGAGCCTCTTGAGTAAACTTTCACTTAAAGAAAGGATTTTCCTGAAAAAAATGAGAGGCAGGTGCTGATAGCTCATGCCTGTAATCCTTGCAACTCAGGAGGCTGAGATCTGAGGACTGTGATTCAAAGCCAACCTAAGCAAGAATCCAGGAGACTCATATCCAATTAAGCACCAAAAAAGCTGGAAGAGGATCTGTGGCTTAAGTGATAGAGCACTGGCTGTTATCATAAAAGCTCAGAGACAGTGTTCAGTCCCTGAGTTCAAGCCCCAGGGCCAGCACACACACAAACAAAGAAATTAAAAATCAATGGTTGGATTATGTAGTGTAGTATCTTACATGTTAAGATTTCTCAAATATAAGAGTAGGCACCAGAAGCAGGTGGCTCATACTTGTAGTCCTAGCTACTCAGAAGGCTGAGATTTTGAGAATTGTGGTTCTAAGTAAGCCTAGGAGGAAAAAAAATCTGTTAAGATTCTATCTCAAAAATGACCAGCTAAAAGTCAGGCTGGAAATATGGTTCAAGTGGTAGAACACTAGCCATCAGCAAACAGGCCTAGCAAAAGCTGTGGAGTTCTGAGTATAAGCCCTAGTGCCAGCACATAAAAAGAGAGGGAGAAAGAAAGAGTTTAGTTTATTCTATAATGGTAAATATTTGTGTATTAGTTGCTAATTAGCAATAGCTTTTGTGTTAACAAAACACCCTTTTTCAAGGATGATGAATCTTGTTTTTTCCATTTCTACCATTTGTTTCTCCCATAGATATTCTTGTGACTACTCCAAATCGGTTAATCTACTTACTAAAACAAGATCCACCAGGAATAGACCTAACAAGGTACAGTAATATTTCAGTAGCTTTTATGTGTGCGTTTTTCAGTTAGTTACATTTTGTTTTCAGTTGCTTATATGTTGCCCTTCAGAGCATGCTGTCTGCTAATTTAAGACAGCATGGATCCTGAGAACAAGTTTTCATTAAACTCATAGGAAAACACTGGTTTGGAAGACAGTTAAACATTTTGAAATCAGTGCATAATTCTAGACCTTTCACATCTCTCAGCAAAAGAGATGGAATTCATGAGAGTTATGTGAAGGTCATTGTTGCTAATGCAGCCTCATCTTTGAGACTAATAAGAGGTGATTAAATTATGTTTATCTTTTTTGTAGTTGTTTGTTTTTCATATTCCCTTCTTCTGAGCACCAAAGGTCATAGCTTAACTTCCTTATGTGTCTTCACAGTTGAGTGAAGTGTCCAGGCTAATCTTTCAGTTCACTGTCCACAAATTGTTTTATTTCTTAGTGTTGAGTGGCTAGTCGTGGATGAATCAGACAAACTGTTTGAAGATGGTAAAACTGGATTTAGAGACCAGTTGGCTTTCATTTTCCTGGCCTGCACATCTCACAAAATTAGAAGAGCTATGTTCAGTGCAACTTTTGCCTATGATGTTGAACAGTGGTGCAAGCTCAACCTGGACAATGTCATTACTGTATCCATTGGAGCAAGGTAATTACTTGTTCTTACTGATTGCTTTTACTGTAAGTGTTTTTTGTTGTTTTTTTTTTCCTTAGGCTCAGAGATTGGTTGTTTGGCATGAGAATAACAAGGGAAAATGTTTTACTAATAGAATTTTTTAAAAAAAGATTGTTGAAGGAATTTCTATTTTAGAGTAACCCAAAAGGGAGAGTCTCATATTTTTTGTGTTATTATTTCCATCATCATGCTTTTGATTTTTCCCATTCACAAGTATAATGAGCTCTGTGGCCACTCAGGATTTAGTGTCTTCAGTGGTTTATATAAAGTAGGCCCACATAAAGAAAGCTGATCTTACTGGGCCACTTGGTTTTTAATTCCCTTTAAAAATATTTTGGGCCAGGTGCTGGTGGCTCACACCTCTAATCCTAGCTACTCAGAAGACTGAAATCTGAGGATCATAGTTCAAAGACAGCCTGGGTTGAAAAGTCTGTGAGACTCTTATTTTCAATTACCTATCAACAAGCCAGAAGTGGAGCTGTGACTCAAGTGGTAGAGTGCTAGCCTTAAGTACAAAAACTCAGGGACAGGCCCTGAGTTCAAGCCCCAGGAGTCGCACAAAAACTTTTTTTTAATGAAAATAATTTGTTAGGTGCTGGGAATGGATTCATGCCTAGCATGTTTGAGGCTTTGAGTTTGATCCCAGTGCCTAAACAAATGAATAAAATACATAAGGAATATGGAGTAATGGAGAAAAGTTCAAGAACTTTATGGTATTTGACCCTATAGAGTATTGTGATAGCAATGAAACAATGAGTAGGAAGATAGTAGCTATATAAAATACCATATTAAAGGAAAACATGCTAGACATGGTGGTGTGCATCTGTAATCTCAGCACTTTGGAGGCTGATGCAGAATTGTTTAAACCCAGGATTTTGAGACTAGCCTGGGAAATAAAGTGAGACTCTTATCTCAAAAAAAAAAAAAAAAGGGAGGAGGGAAAAAGCAAAATGGAACACCCTGGGCACTCTAAACTTAATATTCACTTGTTTAAAAAGAAAGCCTAACATAAATACAAAGACAGACAATAGGATGAGAAAACACTTGCTATAGTATATTACATTGTTAGAATATTCTAAAATTTAATATACTTTTTCCCTAATTATTGGTATATAAATGCACGTCCACTAATCAGTAAGAAACAAGTTTAGTGCAGGCTTATGCCTGTACTCCTAACTACCTGGGAGACTGAGATCAGGAGGATTATGGTTCTAAGCCAGCTTAAGCAAAAATGTTTGCAAGACCTCTTCTCAACCAATAGCTGGGTGTGGTATGTCATCCTAGCTTCATAGGAGGCTGGAATTGGGAAGGTTACAGTTCTAGACTGTCCATGGCAGAAAAGTCCTTCAGATTGAATGGAAAGATGCTGGGCATTGCAATTTTGTTGTTTTATATAAATTTTTTCATTTATTTTATTAGAGTTCGGGGAAAAGGCAAAAATTGGTTCTTACAAAATATATTTTCTTCTCAGAAATTCTGCAGTAGAGACTGTAGAACAAGAGCTTCTTTTTGTTGGTTCTGAGACTGGAAAACTTCTGGCCATGAGAGAACTTGTGAAAAAGGTATATTGGACTACATAATCTTGACTTTGTGTATCATAAAGTTCACTAAGCTTTTATTACAGTGGGAGGACTTCGCATCATATCTTCCTCCTCCTTGTGTATCATATTTAGTTATCCAGCGATCTCTTCTCCTAGCTTAATTATAATAGACTAAAAAAAAACTACCTAAAGGCCTCAAAGCTACGTCTTTCCAGCTGTGTGTGTGTGTGTGTGTGTGTGTGTGTGTGTTTGTATGTATTGTCCTTGTTGGTTTGTTAGACAAGAAGCAGGACACTGCAGAATAAAAAGTGCACTTGATTTCTCCCTTTTCCTCCTCTCCTCCCTCTTCCCCTTTCTTCCCTTCCCTTCTCTTTTCTTTCTTCCCTCCCCTCCATCTTTATGGGGAGGGGGTCAGTCAAGTTAAGGAGCATAAAAAAAATGTTAAATTAGTCTTAATTGAGGAGATAACACAAATATTAGTGATAGCCTTAGTAGTAAAGAATTCAGACTAGAAGAGAAAGTTTGCAAATATTTGGTGACTGTAGAAGTTAGAGCTTGTAGAAATTGGGAACATGCACTCTTGAACCCAACCACTTGGCTTGAAATTCCAGCTCTCCACTGTTCTACCTTGATCAATTTAACCTTCTCTCTGTTCCAGTTTCCTCATTTATCAAGTAACATAATATCTACTTCATAGAACTGTTGTAGTATTTGAATTAATATAAACATTGTACTTAAAATAGATGATATGTGTTCATTTTTTTGATATTCTTCTTAAGAATATGATATATCACTAGGAAATGTTTAACATTTTTACAGATGTTCATGTCGAGATATTACAATAGCAACTTGACCATGAATAAACTTTGGGAAATCTGTGAACTCTATGAAATTATATGTACGATTTTGTGCAAACGAATGTGATTACCTGTTACAAAGCTACATGGCTTTCATTAGATTTCAAAAGGGGTCTATAAGCCAAAATGAAAAGGCTACTAAGCCCTGAGACTTTATTGAACTCAATAAAATAAAATTGTATTGACAAATAGACCCAAGGACTAAGTTGTGGGAAATAACAAAGTTCTGATAAATGGTGAGTTAAAGAGAGTTTTAATTCAGGGCTTCACATTCTTGCTCTGCCTTCTTGTTTACAGCTGGCACTCTACAATATGAGCCACAATGCCTCTGACGCAGGTTTTATATTGTAAGCAGAATCAAAGTTCTAGGGCGGTAAGCCAAAAGATGATTGTTATAGAGAGGGTCCCCTGCCACTTGTGTAGGAAGACTTAAGAGAGATTGCTTAGGTAAGTTTATTGGAATTAGCAAGATGGAGAGTACAGTTCAAGTTGAATAGAAAGAACCCATGTGGAGAATGGATAAGAGGAGGACGAAGGAAGATCTAGACCATTATTATATTCGATTGAATTGCGTTATTTATTTTATGAACTGAAGAACAATTATGAATACTAATTGACAATCTTCTTTATGAGTTACATATGCTAATTTTTGCCTTCTTTCAGGGTTTCAATCCACCTGTTCTAGTTTTTGTTCAGTCCATTGAAAGGGCTAAAGAACTTTTTCATGAGCTCATATATGAAGGTATTAATGTGGATGTTATTCATGCAGAAAGAACACAGCAACAGGTACAGTCCATTTTATGTTTAGAAAGCATAAAAAACCAACTAATTTTAAAATGTTAGCATTGTTTTCCATTCCTATAGTATTAAAGCATTTATTCTGTGTTTTCTTACCTAGAGAGATAACACGGTCCATAGCTTCAGAGCAGGAAAAATCTGGGTTCTAATTTGTACAGCCTTGCTTGCAAGAGGGATTGATTTTAAAGGTGTGAACTTGGTGATCAATTATGACTTTCCAACCAGCTCAGTAGAGTATATCCACAGGATAGGTGAGTTGCCTTTTTCCCTTTCTCTGTTGCTCACCCATCTTGTCTCAGTTCCTCTACTGTTCCCTTTAAACACACATAGCTTCTAATATTTTTTCAGACTTACTCATTTTAGTGATAATCCAGGGAATCTTTAATATGCATCTTGAGTCTCTTTCTCCTCAGAACTGTTTTTTTTAATGGTCTCATTTTTTTAGGTCGAACTGGAAGAGCAGGACATAAGGGAAAAGCTGTTACATTTTTCACAGAAGATGATAAACCATTGTTAAGAAGGTAAATTAGGGGCTGAGGATGTGCTCAAAAAACAACCTACTAATGAAGCAACCAAGATTGCTTCGTTTTTTTTCATATGTCTAGTATATTAAAATAATTACAAAATGTGTATATCTCAGATTTTATTTTTTTTGGGGGGGGGATCCAGTCGTGGGGCCCGAACTCTGGGCCTGGGCACTGCCCCTCAGCTCTTCAGCTCAAGGCTAGCACTCTACCACTTGAGCCACAGTGCCACTTCTGGCTTTTTTTTTTCTGCTTTATGTGGTGCTGAGGAATCGAACCCAGGGCCTCGAGTATGCAAGGCAAGTGCTCTACCACTGAGCCACCTTCCCAGCACTCAGATTTTATTAACAGTGGTAATAAAGTATTTGAGCCACAAAAAAGATCAGAGGGCCTTAATTTTCCCCTCTCATTATTAGAATTTGGAAATAATACAAATGGGATATTATTATTTTTTTTTTTTTTAAGTTTCAGAATCCCAGAACTCTTCTAATAGCCATCATTTGATGTTGCTTACAGGAATTAAGGTGGTTTTTTGTTTTTGTTTTTGTTTCGGTTGTGGGGCCTAAACTATGAGCCTGAGCTCTTCAGCTCAAGGCTGAACTGCAGTGCCACTGCCAGCTTTTTCTGCTTATGTGGTGCTGAGGAATCGAACCCAGGGCCTCATGCATGACAAGGCAAACGCTCTACCACTGAGCCACCTTCCAGCCCCAGAATTAAGGTTTTTAAGTGAATAGTTTGTAAGTCTTTTCAGCCCAGTCACCATTGTTGCTTCCTTTGCATTACTTGTAGAGCCATGTAGAGTTTTGTATTTTGTTCCAGGGTCCCCTGCTACTTATAGTAACACAAATACTAAAGCACTTTGATTCTTAGGTAACATATACTTGTAGAATCTCAGGCTATCATCCTTTTAGCCTATCATCATAGATTTTTTTTCTCAGTGGAGAAGGAGAGATTGCTGAAACAATAGTTTTGCTGTGTAATCCAGGCTGATCTCAAACTCTTGATCTTTCTGTCTTAGTCTCCTGAGTACTAGGATTACAGTCATGAACTACCATGCTTGCACCATCATCAAAGACTGTTTTTCTTTTCTGCTTTTTTTTTTTTTCCCCAGTTGTGGGGGCTGAACTCTGGGCCTGGGCGCTGTCCCTCAGCTCTTCAGCTCAAGGCTAGTGCCCTACCACTTGAGCCACAGCACCACTTCTGGCTTTTTTCTGCTTATGTGGTGCTGAGGAATCAAACCCAGGGCCTCATGCATGCAATGCAAGCGCTCTACCACTGAGCCACCTTCCCAGTCCCTCTTTTCTGGTTTTTTTTTTTTGAGTCTACCTCCACCTTCCCTCTTCTGGGGTTTTAGGTTTATGCCACCACTCATGGATACAGATTTTTTTTTTTTTTTGTCCGTCATGGGGCTTGAACTCTGAGCTTGGGTGTTGTTCCTCAGCTCTTCAGCTCAAGGCGAGCGCTGTACCACTTGAGCTACAGCACCACTTCCGGTTTTCTGGTGGTTTATTGGAGATAGGAGTCTCACGGTCTCTCCTGCCCGGGTTGGCTTTGAACTGCGATCCTCAGATCTCAGCCTCCTGAGTAGCTAGGATTACAGGCGTGAGCCACCAGCGCCTGGCTTCATGGATACAGATTTTAATATAAAGAGTTTTCCTGCATTTTGGTTGCCTCCATTAATTTTTGGCTGAGGGTAATTGGTAGCACTTAGCACTTCTAAAAAAACAAACGATTTATGGCCAAAGGGAGCTATATTTTGATACATCATTTTGAATCTTCTGAGCCTCCACTCTAGTGATTGGCCTTTTCATCACTTTGAGCAGACTTTCACATGTGCATATGTAAGTGGTATTCATACAGCATTCATCAACCTAAGATCTTAACCCTGAGAATGTGACTGGTGACCCCAATATAAGTATAACTGTGCACCTCACTTTTCCATCTGTGAAGTGGCGATAGAGATAATATTTTCCACATAGGGTTGTTGTAAGGAGTAAATAAGATACTATACAAGAAAAATCTACAGTGCCAACCCCATAATAAGCACTATTACTTAATAAATTGAAGCTTGACTCTGGCTTCATAGTGTTTCCTCCAAGATTGGGCTTAGTAGCTTTCTAGGGTTTGATTAATGTTGAGATGGCTGCTATCTGAACGTGTTCTGCACTGTAATGTCTGATGATAATCAGACCACTATTCTAGAGTATCTTATAGTTTTGACAAGTCAAAACTGTTTTTAACCTCATTTTGACAAGACACAGATTTATGTTTATGTGTTCCTTTTTCAGTGTTGCCAATGTAATCCAACAAGCAGGATGCCCAGTACCTGAATACATAAAAGGTTTCCAGAAACTACTAAGGTATAATCTTGAATTTATCTAAAACTTCTTTCTTTCTGTTTCTTTACATGTACATTCTTACTTTTGTTTTATTTTTTCTGTTGTCTTGCCTTTTATAAGTATATATATATATATATATATATATATATATATATATATGTATTATATGTATGCCAGAACGGTACATTGTTTAGTTTTGGACGTTTTCAATCTTACATACAGATGTTTCTTGACTTATAGCAGGGTTATATACTAATAAACACACTATATGTTAAAAAATATTTTAAGTGAAAAGTAATATCCCTTACCTACTAAATGTGATAGCTTATCAACCTATTGTGCTAGAGAGTATTATGGTTTAACTCTCATGACATAGAGGGTATTGAGAGTTTTGCTTCACTGCTTCTGCCCAGCATTGTTAGAGAGTATTGTAACACACACTACTGGCTGGGGAAAGATCAAAACTCAAAGTTTATCTTATAATAAATATATCACTATTGTATTATCGTAAAGTTGAAAAGTATAAGAAGAACTACCCTGGTTGAAGATTATAAATGGTATCAAACCTGATGCGTTCTTGCCTGCTGTTTAGTTTTTTGTTGTGCACAGTCCAATGGTATTCAATACATTCATAATGTTATTACCATCATCCCTCTCCAGAACTCTTCCTTCTAGAAAATTGCAACTGTGTCTATTAAACAATAACTCCCCCACTTCTCCTGTCCCTAGGTTCAGACAACTACCATTCCTTTTTCTATCTCCGATTTTGACTACTCTTAAGTACCTTATATTGAAACTGGACCTTTGGGATCCCAGGCCCAAACTCCATGGGTTCCTTGTGTTAAACCTAGCCCACTCACACCACATAAGATACAGAGAAGGGGAGAGAAGGGAGATTTTTATTATATGGCAGGAGTATACCATGAGAAGGCAGCACAAAAATTCATTTAATTTCTTTTCTGGGTATAAACATGAGCTATACACTTAAATAGGGAATTGGAGGCTAGGAGAGAAAGATGTGTGTAATTGTTAAATTGTCTTGGTCAGAATCTTACCTGATTGGTCATTATTTTAGTCCTTGTTTTGGGAGGGGTACAGGGGAAATTGTTACCACTGTCATGTCATCACTGATCAAAATTAGCAAGTCATTGCCTAATGGGTGGTCTGTCCTGAGGAGGCTGCATTGTATCTTAGGGGTGATTGTAAGGATGTTATCAATCAGTCCTGTCCTTCCTGGATTCCAAGGTGATTGTAAACAGAGAAACACATACAAAATGGAGTCAAAGTGGCCAAGCTTTTTTCCTGTTTATCATTATTGAGGGCCCAGCCACAGCAGCTTTTAAGTGCCTCTTATGGTATGAGTTTGAATCATACAGTATGTGTTTTTTTGTGGCTGGCTTATTTCATTTAGCGTTATGTCTTCAAGGTTTATTCATGTTGCACTATAGCCAGAATTTCCTTTTTAAGGATGAATATACTCCATTATGCATATACTGCCTTTTATTTATCTCTCTGTTGATGGATATTTAAGATTACTTCCATATTTTAGCTATTGTGAACTATATTGCTGTGTATAGGGGTGACACAGTCATTAAAGCCCTACTTAATTCATAAAACTAGTTTCAAAAAAGTTCATTGCAAGGCACCAGTGACTTATGCCTGTAATTCTAGCTACTCAGGAGGCTGAGGATCACAGTCTGAAGCCAGTCGGGGCAGTAAAGTCCTTGAGACTCTTAGCTCCAATCAATCACAGGAAAAGTCAGAAGTGGTGCTGTGGCTCAAGTGGTAGAGTGTTAGCCTTGAGCAAAAGGAACTCAGGGACAGCGCCCAGGCCCAGAGTTTAAGCCCTTGGACTGGCAAAAAAAAAAAGTTTATTGAACAAAATGAGACTATTGCATGTTGGATACAAGGTTGCCACAGAACACAATGTCCTTTAAAAAAAAAAAAAGAAGAAGAAGAAGAAAAGTGATTGATCAACACTCCAGAGGCTAAGACCAGAGGATCATGAGTTACAAGTTAGCCTGGGTGGGCTGGGAAGGTAGCTCAGTGGTAGAGTGCTTGCCTTGCATGCATGAGGCCCTGGGTTAGATTCCTCAGCACCACATAAGCAAAAAGAAAAAAAAGCCCTAAGTGGCGCTGTGACTCCAGTGGTAGAGCACTGGCCTTGAGCTGAAGAGCTGAGGGACAACGCCCAGGCCCAGAGTTCAGGCCCCACAACCAGACCCCCCCCCCAAAAAAAAGAAACAAGTTAGCCTGCGTTATGTAGCTAGAATCAGAAAGAAAAAGATTGGTTGAAATTATTATGTTTAGGATAGTTCTGAGTTCTATTAGATAATCATAGATAATTTGATTTATTAACATGATACAACCCACTTTAAACGTGCTAGCGGTTAAAAGATGAATTTTGAGATCAAGAATCAAAACTGGTTTCATTGGTGTTAGCTTTTCTAAATGAAGTTGTGCTTTATTTCCTTTCTTACTTTGTAACTTTCAGCAAACAAAAGAAAAAATTGATTAAGAAACCATTGGAAAGAGAGAGTATTAGTACAACTCCAAAATATTTCTTAGAGCAAGCTAAACGGTAAGTGTAAGCTGGTAAGAAAATATGCTGTTTGATTGTTATGTAGTTATGAGGCATTGTTTTTCCTTAGGATAAGATTTTAGAAGTAGAATTAACTTGTCTACAGCACATTAAATAGAATGTGATAAAAATAGTATCTTAGGTTGGTCTTTAATTGGGGAGCTTGAATGATTTAATCTTGGAATTTTTTCTTTATATGTATGTTAATCTGAGTTTTTTCCTATACTTGTAAATAAGGTTTCAGTTCTTTGTGAATGAAAATAGTATTGCCCACTATCTTCACACAGTTTGCTGCAGAAACCAATAATTAAGACCAATAATTAAGCCTCACATTGATCTAGTCTTCTTGAAGCTTTATATCTTAGGATTATGCTGAAGTATTAAAAAATACTATTTAGATAAATTTTAATAGCTGAGCCTAGTTTCTGGAGGTCTTTAAAGCATAAGTCCTAGACAATACATACAAATCTAGCATATTTTGTCCAATGGTGCTAAGAAGATACAAGTTTGGTAGTGTATCTGCTAATATTCTGAATTATTCTACCTTTTACATTATTTAAAAATGAAACTAAATTAATATATGCTCTAATACAATTATTTAATTCTGGGCTGGAAATGTGCATTAGTGATAGAGTGCTTGCCAAGCATGAATGAAGCCCTGGGTTCCATTCCTCAGTACCACATAAACAGGAAAAGCCAGAAGTGGCGCTGTGATTCAAGTGGTAGAATGCTAGCCTTGAGCAAAAGAAGCTCAGGGACAGTGTCCAGGCCCTGAGTTCAAGACCTAGGATTGGCCAAAAAAAAAAAAATTATTTAATTCTAATAAGCTGTGTGTGTGTGTAAAAAATTACTTAATTCTAATAAGGTGTGTGTGTGTGTGACCAGAGCTTGAACTCAGGGTTTTGCTGAGTAAATGCTTTGCTATCTGAGCCATGTTCCAAGTCCCTAATAACTTTGTGTGTGTGTGCACATGTGTACATGTACTGTGAGCATGCCATTAGTGTCCTAGCATGCTACTTCTATGAAAACTGTTTTGTGAAAGTCACTAGAGAAAACTGTTGCAACCAACAGCAGGTATTTACTGAGTTATCCAACAAGGAACTTGGTGCTGATAGGATATACAAATAAATATAAAATAAGACACCTTTCTTGAAGTTAGCCAAAAAGGTTAGTATGCATTAAAAAATCAGAATGGTTTAAAACAAAATAGGAATATAGAAACAAAGTGGCACGGGTGGCTCATACCTGTAATCCTAACTATTCCAGAGGCTGAGATTTGAGGATCTCAGCCAGCTTTGGCAGACAAGTCCAAGAGACTCTTACCTCCAGTTAACCAGCAAAAAGCTAGAAGTGGAGGCATGGTTCAAGTGGTGGAGCACCAACTGTGATTGAAAAACCTAAGAGAGAGCCTGAGGCCCTAAGTTCAAGCCCTAGTATTGACACAAAAAGAAATAAGGTAAACAAAGACATGAAAACTATGTGCTTTGTAAGTTGAACAAGAGTCCTTTTTTGTGCTAGAACTACGGCTTGAACTCATGATTTGCTTGGCTGTTTCACTCACAGCTGGTGCTCTACCGTTGTAGCCACATCTCCACTTTTAGCTTTTACTTTCTTTTTTTTTTGGGTCCAGTCGTGGGCCTGAACTCTGGGCCTGGGTGCTGTCCCTCAGCTCTTCAGCTCAAGGCTAGTGCTCTACCACTTGAGCCACAGCACCACTTCCGGCTTTTTTCTTTTTGCTTATGTGGTGCTTAGGAATCGAACCCAGGGCCTCAAGCATGCAAGGCAAACGCTCTACCACTGAGCCACCTTCCCAGCCCTTAGCTTTTACTTTCTAGTCTGGCTTTGAACCTCACTTTGCAGATCTCAGCCTCTTGAGTAGCTAAAATTATAGTCATGAGCTACCAGCACAGGAGTCTTAAGTGGTATTTTAGTATTGATTGTGTAAATAGTATTCAGATCAAGTATTGACAGGGTATAGTACTGTCTTTTTTGGTGTACTCAAGATTTAGGGGAGGGGCTGGGAAGGTGTCTCAGTGGTAGAGTGCTTTGCCTTGCATACATTAGTCCCTGGGTTCAATTCCTCAGTACCACATAAGCAGAAAAAGCCTGAAGTAGTGCTGTGGCTCAAGTGGTAGAGCACTAGCCTTGAGCTGAAGAGCTGAGGGACAGAGCCCAGGCCCAGAGTTCATTCCCCACGACCAACAAAAAAAAAAAACCCAAAAAACAAAACTTAAGATTCCAAATGCAGTCTTCTGAGACACTGAGCAGTAACTGGTACAGATTTTAATAAGATGCATCAGTATTTTAAATAATTGTCCTTTAAAATATTTTTACATTTCTAGGATTTATACTTCTGGGGTTCTTAAAATTTTATTTGCATGAAGACACTGGTATTAATCTTGTCCAGTCATCCACCCACTTAAGATGGTTTCTTTCCATTTCCTTAACATTTAAAGGCCAAACTTCTTAATATAGCACACAAACAAGACCCATCCTGATCTGATTTTAGCTTACCTCTTCTATGAATATTCATTGAAAGAGCCTGATCATGCCTGATAACTCACTAGTTAATACCTCGGCCCAACGTTGATTCACTGTGGTAGACCTAGGAGATCGATTTCAGGCACTACAGTTATAGTAGAGGGAACTGTGGATCTGGAGTCACCGAGCTGATTCTGATATTTTGCTGAGGATTTTGGTGGGTCAATTTCCCTCTCTTCCTTTCCTCTATATTTAATGAAAACATTTATCTAAATAATGCAAACTCTCCTGCTCAGGGTTGATTGCTTGGTTAGTTGTTGAATTGGATGTTAATACATCCAAGAACTTTGTGTTAGTATAATGTAGTATGTAATATTTTCCCAAAAATATTTCCATTTCCTTTTCCCACTTAGTTTAGGCATTCATCATTCACCAAGCTCTAGAATTATACTTTTGAGGTTCATGTATGACATTTCTTACTATTGTGTAGTTGATCTAATGCTTAATACGCACTAAATCAATGTGAATTTGTATTATTAGGATTGGAGCAGAGCCTATCTTCCAAACTATATAGTAGTGTAGTTAATTGTATTATAGGAGACTGGGTCTCTAAATGGCAGAGATCATGTTTAATGCATCTTTGTGTTGCTAGTGCCTCTTATGCTATAATATACAGTAGATTCCAATAAATGTTTATTAACCCCTAGAGTTATGAAATAAGATATATAATATGAAATAATATATAATATGAAAGATATAAAATATCTATTCAATTTTTATTTCCATAGGAAAAAGGCCTCTGGCCAGAAAAGTAAGAAGAAGGCAACCCTTGAAAACAAAAGTTAAAAGACAGACTTGAAAACCAGTGCTGGTGGTGCATACCTGTAATCCTAGCTACTCAGGAGGCTGAGATCGCAGTTCAAAGCCAGCCTGAGCTAGAAAGTCCATAAGAGTCTTTTCTCCAGTTACCCACCAGAAATCCAGAAGTGGTGCTATAGTTCAAACTGTTTGAGCACTAGCCTTGAGCATAAAAGCACAAGGGACAACACTCCTGAGTTCAAGCCTCACAGCTGACAAAAAAAAAGACAGAAAAAAAGAAAATGGGAAGCAGAACTGTGGCTCAAGCTTTGAGCAAAAAGAAGCCCAAGGCCCTGAGTTCAAACCCCAAGACTGGCACACAAAAGTAGAA
The DNA here is from genome assembly GCF_000151885.1 of Dipodomys ordii. NCBI lineage: Eukaryota > Metazoa > Chordata > Mammalia > Rodentia > Heteromyidae > Dipodomys > Dipodomys ordii. The sequence goes on from NW_012267235.1 coordinate 934,140, forward strand.
GAGGAAAAAAAAATTAATTTTATGATCCCAACATAAATGTTGCTTTCTTGGACTACTTCATGTCTTTTAATTACTTCTGCCAAACATTTGAAATCAACTACAAGCACAAGAAACTGGCAAGTGATCTCAAGCTGGGCACTGGTATCTGATGCCTGTAATCTTATCTACTCAGGAGGCTGACATCTGGAGGATCATGATACCAGGCCTGCCTAAGCAGAAAAAGTTTGCAATATACCATCTCTAAAAATAAGCAACAAAAAGTAGGGCTAGAGGCATGTCTCAAGTCATGGGACACTAGAATAGTAATTACAAGGACCTGAGTTCAAATTCTAGTACATTCCCCCAAATAAAAGCAGGGGTGTGTGAATGATAAGTGCATCATGTCAAGTTTCAACTTGTGAGTGAAAAATCATACAATGAAATTAAATTCATTGCCTTTTCTGTGCTTTGAATAGAGATGCTTCTTATAGAAGAATAAAAATTGTAATGCTAAAAAATAACACCCAGATGTGGTGAACTGAAGGATTTCTCCCTTCAGTGTGAAGGAAAGTGTGAGGTATACTGAAAAGAGGCATCTGGAACCGGATATTAAAGTAAAATCTAAAGATTGGCTATTTCTACCTCCTGTCCTAGTTTTTTCTGGTAGGACAGGGGTGGGGGAATGGACAAGATGCAGTACGTGGGGTCTGCCAAGAAGAAACCTACTCCTCTGCCAGGTGCTCATGCCTGTAATCCTAGCTACTGAGGAGGCTGAGATAGGATTGTGGTTTGAAGCCAGCCCAGGTGGAAAAGTCCATGAGACTCTGTCTCCAGTAAACCACTCAGAAAAAGCTGGAAGTGGCACTGTGTCTCAAGTGGTAGAATGCTAGCTTTCAGTACAAAAAGACTCAGGGACAGTGCCACAGAATCAGCAAAAAAAGAAACCTACTGCTTTCTTTAATATTTCTTCCTTTGTTAATGTCCTTGATGGTATAAACCACAATAAAGAAATGCCTCTTTCATGACTGGTTGGTTATTCAAGTTACTTGGGATTTAAAATTATTTGGTCTGTTTAAATGTCCTTATTACCTCATTGATAAGATAGCTCACATTTAGCTGTTGTAATGTTGCAACTGCGAGATGACCAGATCTCCCCTTCTTACTTCATTCTTCATCATTTAACCATGTTCTTTCCATTCAAGATAATTTTGATAACAATGTTTCTTCTGATAAGGAAGCATGGTCCAGTTACTTGATACACCTGGTTTCATTTTCTTCCAGCTTACCTTTCCTAAGTCTTGATCATTTTCATCCATTGAGTAAGCAAGTCTTTGCCAAAGTAAAGGATTATAACCATATGGTGAGTGAGACTTCACTGTGGGCTACTCGGTTACTAGTTGCATACAGTGGAATAAAAGTTCAGGCAATTGAGGAACTTACAGTGACATGATTATGAGCACCACTACCACAATAACTATAATATAGATAAGACTTCCTTTACTCAGCTTTTCATTCTAGAATCAGCACAGGTAGATTCTGTATTGAATTTTTAGATGGGACCAATATTGTTCATCTTAATATATTTCATGGGGATTTAGTCCTAATTTTTTTTAATTTGCAAATAGATCCTTGACTCAGTACTTAGGAAGTTGGTATAATGTTTCAACCCATTTGCTAGCTGCATGACTGAAAAACTTCTCCAATTCCTTAGAGCTTGATTTTTTTTCATTTATGGAATTGTCTCAAGATTGGAAGTACCTAGCACTGTACCTGAAACAGTAAATATTTCTTCATACACTGCATACAGATATGGGCATATCAAAATAACACTAAGTAATTGATGGTAATAAATTGGGAATTTTCTAAGTTCCACAGATATTCCTCCAACAAATGTTAAAATTTGAAGTGTGGGGGGAGGAGTACAGGTTTAGTAGTTTAAAAGTATTTGTTTAAAAGGTTTAAAAAAGTTTAAAAGGTTTGTCAATGGGTTAATATCGAATTTAAACTCCTTTGTCAGCTGGAAATCGTCTGGTACAAGTATTTCAGCTTTGCCCGAGGAAGGGGAGGAGTGAAACTAGTAAATAAAGACAAAGGAATGTATAATTGAATTGTACTCGTGAAAAGAGCAAGATAGGGTTTTGCAATCAAACTGAATTGGTCCTGTTTGTAGCTTCCTAATCTGGGCAAATTCTGTTAACATCTTATAACATTGATTCTATTCATCTATGAGTTGTCAGTATTAGATAATCAAATCTTTAACTGCACTGAAGACTACTGACCAGTGATTTGTGCCTGATAACCAATCAATGCAATCTTTTTTCTTCAAAGCTGAGAAGCTAATTATCATCCATGGCTTGAGGGCTTGAAAAACTTAACGCTTGGCCTTCATGGGATACTTCCAGCTAGGTGGGGGTAGCGGGGAATCACATAAAAGAGATCAGAGAGAAAAACAAACAAAAATGCCCAGATAGATTCAGAGTAAATCCTACTGCTCCTGCTTGCCAGAATGGAAAACAAAGGTGCTCCCCCAGTGGCACGCAGGCAGAACTAGTGCGCCTGAGAGGTTTTTCATTGCATTCAGCGTCCAGAAGTAGAGCTGTGACAGAAGTAGAGCTGTGCAGCTATGAAAGAAACACCCGAGCTCTCTAGTAAAGAGTAACCAAGAACACCTGCGTGCCCATCCTCTAAACACGAGGAGCCAATCCACTCTCTTCACTGAGAGAGACGCTGGCTGCCGAGGGAGGGCGACGGCGCCGGCCTCGCGGCCCCCGACTGCACCCAAGGGCGTGCCTTTCCTAGAGAGTCGAGACCACCCGAGGCCCCCCTGCGGTGTGAGGTCACGTGACGGCGGCGCTCGCGAGGGCGGGGGGTCACGTGGATGCGCCGCCCCGCCCCGTCGCCCGGGCCGCGGCGAGGTGGGGCCTGGCGTTTGCTCCGGAAGTGCCTGTCTTCCGCTGACAGCTACTGGCACTGAGGCGGCGGCGGCGGCGGCGGCCACAGCGACGGCGACGGGCCGGGAGCAAGATGGCGCTGCGGCCGGGAACGGGAGCTGGCGGCGGCGGGGCCTCAGGAACCGGCGCGGGGGCCGCGGGAGGAGGCAGGTGGGTGTGAAGAGCTGGGGTCGGAGGCCGGCCGGCCTCAGGACGTCCCCGCGACCCATCGGCTTCACGGGGGGGCTGTGTGACGGTTATGGCGGTTTGGGCTGAGCCTCTCAGACCCTTGTCCTTTGAAGTGGGTTGCGAGAGAGGCCCAGGACGCGGGGCGACGAGTCCGGGCGCGCGGAGCCGGGGTGTGGGGCGCAGAGGCACCTGCTGCCCGCGGCGGAGGGGAGGGCCCCGCGAGCCGGGCCGGGGAGGGGGCGGGGAAGGCGGCTCCGGGCCGGGCCTCTGCTTCTGGAGCCGCCCAAGCTTCCCGGCTCCGGGGCTCCGAGCCTGTTCACAGGGGTACCGAGACACCTGTGCGTGTGCGTGTGTGTGTGTGTGTGTGCGTGCGTGTGTGTGTGTGTGTGTGGCGGGGGGGGGCGGCTATTTTGTCCTCGCCTCCTTTACAGTGTCAGGTCCTGCTCTTTTTGTGTTAACATATGACAAACATAAGGGAAATCCAAACTACCTGTGACTTGGTCATTGCCTTGTGATAGAACTCTTGGCCTTCTAGACCTAACTCTAAAAGACTTGTCCCTCTTTTCTTTTCTTTTTTTTTTAAGGTATTCAGAACAGAATTTGCTGTTGAACAGCAGTTATGCACAGGGCTTCCAGACTTTTGCTTCGTCCTTAAAAACAACAACAAAAAAGCCCTGTCCTTTGTTATGTGCACACACACACACACACACACACACACACACACACACACACCAGTTAATAGCAAGCAGCCTGTGCTTCTCATGCCCGAAACGGTAATGGAATGTACATATGCAATGGGGCAAGTTATCATCATCTTAGGAAATGTTGTATCCCATCCAGCAAGTCCTCAACTCCACTTTGATAACGATCTAGTGTGATTTGTTAGCTAAACATACTGTTCATACATTTGGAGGTCAGATTCACTATCTTCACTATCTGAAATGATCTTTGGAAAACAATGTGTTAAGTGTTTTCTTTTTTCCTATGTAATTCAATTTTGGAGTCAGGAACACTGTATATGTGTGAGGTCTTCCATGTTACTACCTCTTGCAAGTGTGTATGTTTGTGTGTGTATGTGTGTGTGTGTAATGAGAGAGCAAGAACAAGTAAGCACTCTGGTAATGGCCTGTTAGCCCATTTTTCATTTCCTCTACACACCTTTAACTTTAAATGATTTGCTTTAACTAAAATGACTTGCTTCCATTGTGCACTATTTGTAGCATCTTTCACAAACACCTTTATAAATAAGTCTGGCTGGAGAGGAAAAACTTACAATCTCAATTTTTTAAAATGTGACAGTTTCTAAAATACTGTTGAGTGGCATTAATTTGATAAAACATATGATTAATAGTGGCACCAATAATAATAATTAACGTGAAACAATTTGGTATTCTACACCCAAGTTTCAATTGTTAAACTTTGGTGGAAATAACCTCAAGTGCAGAAAGTGAGTTTATATTACAGATTGAATTCAGACCAAGCAGAAAAGTTAGTATGATACCTTCTCAACTCATAACTTGATACAGTAGCATGAGCATGTCATCCTAAGTTATGCAGGAAACTACATTCCAGGCCAGCTCATGATGGACATGGCTCAAGTGGTAAGCAAGTTCAAGGCCCTGAGTTCAAACTCCAGTACTGCCAAAAAAAAATTTGGAGCCTGGTGTCTTGGATGATGCCTGTAATCCCAGCTACTGGACAGGGAGAGTAAGAGGATCCAAGTTTGAGGTCAGCCCATGTGTAATGTTGCTATATGGGACTCTCCCAGATACATGGGAGGCTTAGGTTGGAGGATCTTGGTCTGAGCCCAGCCTAGGCAAAAAGATTTTATATGAAAAAAATAACCCAAAGCAAAAAGGGCTGGAGATGTGGCTCAAGTGGTAGAGCACCTGCCTATCAAGTATGAGGCCCTAAGTTCAAATGCCACACACACACACAAGTCTAAATATCTGGATTTCACCTATATTGAAATAAGTTATATTTCAGCTGGGCCACTCAGTGGAGAAAGAGAAGCAAAAGGTTGGCACAGAGGAGGGAAGGAAGGTCTAGGAAACAGTGTACCTACACTGCCAGGTTGACTGGGACCGCATGGAAAGACGAGTTTTATGAGATAAAATTGAAAAGGAAAATAGTGTCAAACTAGAGAATCCTGTGAGGTTAAACTCATGAAGTTGATGTTACAATTAAATCCCAGGTTTACATCTTCCTAAGGGATTATTAAGTTGTCCTTACCGTTATTAAGGAAGATATACCTCACTTTTTGTATTAGATGAACTATAAACCACAGAGTCTGAAGGTAGAGAGATCCATATAGGGATGAAGAACTTTTTTTTTCCTGCCTAAGGCTATTTGGATATACATAACATCAGTTGTAGGGCATACAAAATTATCAATGCAGGCAATAGCCTGTAGGTAGTGGAGGAGACATGTACAAGAAACATATATGTCTGTCCTGTCATGGAACAAGTTATTTCTCAGGCCTTAGTGTCTTTAGGAATTCAGGCCTGAGAAGTGAAGGCTAGTAGAAAATCTAGGTTAGTAGCAAAGATAACTGAAAAGGAAGGATGAAGAGGCAGATAATGTCACAAGTAGAGTTCACAGGTATGCTTTCACATGGAGATTTTAGTGCTTTTACCTTTAATGTTTTTACCTTTGAGATCAAATCATTTTATTCCTGCCCATTTGTTGTGAACTTTTGCTGTCTTATCAGTGTTGTAGTTAGCTGCTGACTAGCCAGTCTTTAAGCACGTTGATACTAAGTATTTCATAGAGCATGCAAATGGTACATAAATCAGTAGGCAGTTGGCTTGCCAAGTTTTAACTAGAGTAAGTCATGTTTAGTGTGACTTAATTTTGGTTTTGTTTGTGTTGTTTTTTAAATGATGCTAGGAATTGAACTCAGGAACTTAAGCTTGTTTGGTAAGGGTTTTATCACTCCATAGACTATTTTTGTGAGTTGCCTGTATACATTTCTAAGATGTAGTGTTGTCTTCATAGTTGTCTTAGTTGGAACTGTGACAAACAAGCCAGGTATAACAGTGCCTTCAATCCTTGGTAGCCTGTAGGCATAGGATCAAAATCCAAGGCCAGCTGAGAAAAAGCCTGAGATTGTACAAAAAACAAAACGAAACAAAAAAAAAACAGCCTAAAAAGCAAAAAGGTCTAGGGGAGTGGCTTAAGTGATAGAACCTTTGACTAGCAAGTGTGAGCCTCCAGAATTCAAATTCCCATAGTGCTCCCCCACCAAAAAACCCCAACAAACTCTGATATAGTTAACAGGTGTAGCCTTAGCTATCCATGAGGCAGAAGACCATTTGAGTTCAGAAAGTTCATTGAGTTCAAGACCGGCCATACAATGCAGTATTAGTCATGAAAAGGACTGAACTTTTAATACATGTAAATATGGATTTAAAACAAAACAAAAATCCTAGGCACCAGTAGCTCATGCCAGTAATCCTAGCTTTTCAGGAGGCTGAGATCTTGAGGATCAACGGTTGAAGCCCACCAGAAAAGTCCAAAAACCTTCATCTCCAATTAAACTGCAAAAATCTGTGCTAGAGGTGTAGTTTAAGTAGTAGAGTACCACCTATGAATGAAAAAGTCTGAAAATAAAAAAACAAACATGTTTTGTTTGAAATATTGGTACATAAGATCATCATGTATTTTTACTTCTGTTTTCAGCTTCATGTTTCCTGTTTCAGGTGGAATAAGACCGCCTCAAGGTATGTGAAACTGTAAGGATGTTTTATTTTGTTACTTCAGTGCTGGGAATCTGCTGGGATCTGAGGATTGTGGGTTCCAGTCTGGGCAGTAAAGTCCGTGAGACTCCAATAAACTGCTCAGAAAAAAAGATGGAAGTGGCACTGTAGCTTAAGTAGTAGAGCACTATCCTTTAGCACCAAAGCTCAGGGACAGTTCCTAGTCCTTGAGTTCAAGCCCCAGGACCAGCAAAAAAGAAAGAAGTAAGAAAGGAGGAAAGAAAGGGAAAAGAAAGAGAGCTAAGGCTCAACAATATCAATTCTGGCTCTGTCTTCAAGAAGTTAGTAGTCAAGAATGTAATCTAAACATGGGTTGGCAAAAGTTTGCTTGGAACCCAGCATTGGAGGAGCACTATGTTATCCTTCTGCTTCTTTCTGCTCCCTTCTCTTATTCCAGCATATTCCCTCCACCCACCTCAGGTGCCAAGCTGTTTCTGAAAAGTGGTTCTTTTCTCCAAGCCAGTGTTGAGTGGTCATGGTATATGTGCTGGAGAAACAGAGACTCCAAGGTTACCAACAGAGATGAAAAATAATCACTCGGGAGGTGGTCAGTAGTTCTCTTGTAGCCATTTGTAATCAATGATGAAGGTTGAGTTTCAGGGAAATTTTTTCCAAAGGTCAGTTGTATTCTTTTCATTGTGTTCACATTTATATATTATTTAAGCTATCTGTCATTAAATGTGTCCCATATTTAGATCAAGTAGCTTGAGATCTTTGTTCCTTCAGAAAGTATTACAGACTTATTTGCTTTTTATCATATGAGGTCTTTTTTTCTTTTGCATTTTTATAAACTTCCACATAAAAATCTACATAGGGAGGAAGGAAACTGAAGAAGAAAAGATCCTAAAGGTTGCCTGATATATTTTTTCTTCACCAATTTAGAATTGTTTTGAAGGGTTTTAAAATAAATTATATTAGAAAAAGTAAGCATGGATAAAATAAAAAGCATCTGGAATTTCAAAAAAAAATAAATTATATTAGAATGACTTCTTGATCATTTAAGATTTTATGTATAATCATTTCTAAAAGCATATACAAGAAAACAACAGCAGAAGTGGCCACAAGGTCCACATGTACTTAAACAAGAGATAGGAGAGAAAATACTTTTTTTCCATTTATTCTTTAGTGCTTACCAAAGTTATACCACAAACCTGAGTTGCCCATCCAGAACTAAAATAATAATGATAAAATAGCTATGTACTGGTAGCTCACACCTGTAGTTCAAGTTACTATTTTATTATTTTAATAAAAAGAGTTTAAATCCAAAGAGTAAGAGGGAGAACATCTCACTGTGGCTTTATTTAATCTCTTCAGTCTAATTTACCATTGTACTTCATGGTCTTTGCATTTGAGATTCCTTTGTCTGGAATACTATTCAGATATCTGGGTGGCTTGCTCCCTTACTTCCTTCAGGTCTTTGACTAAATGTTGGCAAAAGTTTGTGAGGGTTTTTTGGCAAAAGTTTTGTGAATCTGTCTTACCAAAAAAACCCAGTTGCTCCACACTTTGACTCTCCTCTTCCCCATTATCCTGCTTCAGTTTTTGCCCTGTCTCTACAGTACCTGCACGTATGCTTTTTGTTTCTTTTTTTTTATATTTAATTTTATTTTATTTGTGAACATACTGTACAGAGGGGTTACAATTACATGGGCAGGATAATGCGTACATTTCTTACCAAACATTGCAGCCTCCTCCTTTGTTTACCCTTCACATCCCTTCCCAGCCTCCCCCCTCCCCCCCAATGTTTCTTTTTTTTTTTTTTATCTGCTGCAATTACAGTATAAATTCCATGAGGGGAAAGGCCTGGTTTTATTCATTGTTGTGTTCTCTACAATGTTTCCTAACATGGAATAGGTCCTCAAATACTTGAATAAATGATTGAATGAATAAATGGCTGCCCTGCCTCTTAATAGTTGTTACCTAGAAATGTAAATGTCCATGCTTCTGAAATTAAGTTAGATATAATTAATTTGGGAAGTAACAGAAACTACAAAATATATACTTTTCTAGACCTTTATTTTTTAATTTTTAAACTTTTCTTTGTGTGTGCCAATACAGGCGCTTGTACTCAGGACCTCATGTACTCACTCAGCTTTCTTGTTCAAAGCTGGTGCTCTACTACTTGAGCCACACCTCCAGTCCAGCTTTTTGATTGGTTAATTGGAGATTGAGTCTTTTGGATTTTTCTGCCCAGTAAGGCTTCAAACCACAATCTTCATCTCTTAGACTCCTAAGTAACTAGGATTATAGGTATGAGCCAATGATGCTTAAATGACCTTTACCTTTTAAACTGAAATTTTGGTTTAAAAAAGTAAAACTGTAGCTAATTTTACTGTAGTAAAATGATCTGAGGATCACACTTGAAAGCCAGCCAGGACAACAAAGTCTGTGAGATCCTTATCTCCATTTAACCACCAGAAAACTGCAAGTAATGCTATGGCTCAAGTGGTAGAATGCTTGCCTTGAGCTGCAGAGCTCAGAGACAGAGCTCAGGCCCAGAGTTCCAGCCCCACGACCAACCAAAAAAAAAAAAAAAAAGGTAAAACTGAGCTGAGCTCTGTGGCTCACACCTGTAATCCTGGTTACTCAGGAGGCTGAGATCTGAGAATCACAGTTCAAAGCCAGCCTGGGCAAGAAACTCCGTGAGAATCTTATCTCCAAAAAACTCAAAAAAGCCAGAAGTGTTTCTGTAACTCAAGGGTTAGAGTGCTTGCCTTGAGCAAAAAGAAGCTCAGGGATAGTGCCCAGGCTCAGAGTTCAAGCCCCAGGACCAGCAAAAAAGAAAAAGAAAGAAAAAAAAGAAAAGAAAAACTGATGTAAATGAGATCTCTCTCTTTTTAAAAATTGTTTTTTGATGATTCTCTCTTCTTTTCTTTATGTATGTTATATTCAGATGTATTTCTTCCAAGAAGGTAGAGGTACAGAACTCAAGAGAAAAGGGTATAAAAAAGTACAGTAGTGAAACTCACCAGACTTGGATGAAAGTGAACTATACAGCTCATGGGTAGAGATTGGGAGGGAGGAACTGGGAGTGAGTGAGGGGACAGAAGACAGTGTAGGAAAGGAATTCATTACATGCCTTATAATCCCTCTGTATATCACCTTTATAATAAAAATAAATGAAATTTAAAAAAAACTGGACTAGGGGGTGTGACTTAAGTGGTAGAGTACTTTCCTAGTAAGCATCAGGTCCTGAGTTCAATCCCCAGTAATGCAAACAAACCAACCAACAAAGATCTTGTAGCAAAGCTGGGCACCAGTCATGTATACCTGTAATACTGGCTACTAAGGAGCCTAAAATCTGAGGATCGTAGTTTGAAGCCAGCCCAGGCAGCAAAGTCCATGAGACTCTCATCTCCAGTAAATCACAAAAAAAGCCAGAAGTAGCATAGTGGCTCAAGTGGTAGAATGCTAGCCTTGAATAAAAAGCCCAGGGACAGTACCCAGGCCCAGAGTTCAAGCCCCATGATTGACAAATTAAAAAAAAAAAATCTTCTAGTCAAACCAATATAAGCTTAAGATGATGTAGTAAAATGCAATATTAGAATGAAAGTTATTTTCAAGCTCTATAAGGGTTTTTAATTTGGTGTCACCAAGCCATATTTTACTATTTATTAAATCCCCAAATGCATCATATGTATATTCATTGCCCTCTGATCCTGGGGATAGTTGGAAGAGATATAGGAAAACAAAAGTTTCCCTTTCATTTAATTACATACTTTGCATGCCAGTGACTGTGTTTGTGATAAATGTTACATTCACTATTCATATAAGAAGGGAGAAGAACTATTTTTGATATAATAAGCATAAAGCAGTTTTACAGATGAGAAGCCAAGATACAGAAAGAAGTTATGAAAAACCAAAGCTAGTAAGTGGTACTTCTAATTGGCTCCCAGAATTCATGCTCTTTAACTGTTATCAGTTACCTGCTGCCACATAACAAATTATCCCCAAACTTTAAAAACTAAACATTTTAGTATTTTGTAACATGTAACGTGTCTGTAAGTAGTTTTGCTAAGTGATTATGGCTCAAGGCCTCTCACAAGGCTTAAGGAAGACATGAGAACTCAGAGCCTGGGCACTATCCCTTCTCTCCTTCACCCAAGCATGGTGATCTGCCATTTGAGCCACAGCTCCATTTCTAGCTTTGTGCTAGTTAATTGGAGATAAGAGCCTCACGGAATTTCCTGCCTGGGCCGGCTATGAACTGAGATCCTCAGATCTCAGTTTCCTGAGTAGCTAGGATTATAGGCATGAGCCACCAACACCCAGCTGTACTTATGGTTTTAAGAAAATAAACGTTATGATCTGAGGTGAGAAAATAAAAAAAAATAAACTTTAAAACATGCTACTTTAACAATGTCTTGATGTTTTTTAGCAGGCCTCATGCCAATGCAGCAACAAGGATTCCCTATGGTCTCTGTCATGCAGCCTAATATGCAAGGCATGATGGGAATGAATTATGGCTCTCAAATGTCCCAAGGACCCATTGCTATGCAGGTACTTGTTTATTGTTTATGAAGTTACTGTTTATCACTAGAGGTCTGCATACCAACAGCTGTGTTCTTAAATGTTTAATGTTATATTTTGAGATGTGATTTTTTTTCTTTTCTTGTTAGCCATGGGGCTTTCTCTTCCTTTCCTTTCTTTCCTTTTTTTGTTGTTCAGGAGATTGAACCTAGGGCTCCACACATGCTAGGCAAATGCTCTAAGGATTTTTAAACTAGTGGGGGCATGGTGGCTCACACCTGTAACTCCAGGTACTGAAGAGGGCAGATATCAGGAGGATCACAATTTGAGGCTGGCCAGGCAAAATATTATCAAAACCCCTCAACAAATAAACCAGCCATGGTAAATCCTATCTAATCCCGCTATGTGGGAGAGTGTAAATGGGAAGATAGTGATCTATAGCCAACCCTATGCCAAAATATAAGACTCTATCCAAAATAAATAAATAAAGCTAAAATGGCTGATGTGTGTCTAAAGTGGTAGAGGACCTGCCTAGCAAGCTTGAGGCCCTTAGTTCAAACCCCAGTACTATGTCCCAAAATTTCCTGAAAATATGAGTTATGCCTTTGGCCATACCACTGTAGATGTGCCCCACCTTGTCTGACCTCAGAAGCTAAGCAGGGTTGGTACCTGGTACTTGGTGCGAGATTTCCATTTCTTTAAATTCAGCATTATTCTATAGCTGAAATTACAAAAATATATAAGACATGCGAACCTTTTCCAAGATGTGAAAATTAGTGAGTTCGAAAGAATATTCCTGTGTTTGTACTTCAAACCTAGCTAAAGGATTCTATAAACTCTGCTTCCTCTTGCACCTTTAGTAGTGATCAGCTCTAATGCACTGCAGAGAATGGAGAGCTTTCCATTCTAGACTATGTTCTTTGAATCTTCTATTATTATGCTGTGCTATATGGCTTACTAATAAAAATATTAAGACCTTATTATGTGATTTACTTTTTCTTTGTAATCATTGGGAAGAAAAATTTTCCTCCTTTCTTTTTTGCAGGCAGGAATACCAATGGGCCCAATGCCAGCTGCTGGAATGCCTTACCTGGGACAAGCACCATTCCTGGGAATGCGTCCTCCAGGCCCACAATATACTCCAGACATGCAGAAGCAATTTGCAGAAGAGCAACAGTAAGAGAATTCTACAACTCAAGGATAACCAAGATATATATAAAAGCCAATTTATAGATAGACAAATACTCTGTAGTGCACATTTGAAGCTGAAATACTCAAATTGCCTGTAGAACTCTTCAAAATACTTGGTTTTGAGACAGGGCTCTTTAAAATATTTTTATTAGAAGTTAGAGTAGTGATGTAGTGATATGCTCCTGTAATTTCAGTACCTGGAGAGGTTGAGGGTGGGAGGTTTACCGACACATTTGCAGGCACCCTGATTCTCAGAATATTGCTCTTATGTACATACTACCTTCCCAAGGAAATTTCTGTTACTTTTATTTACTTGAGATATAGCTCAGACTGACCATGAAAGTGGTATCCTCTTACCTTAGTCTCCCAAGTGCTGGGATTACAGGCATATGCTATTACATGTAGACCTAAAAATGTTTGGTGGTTGTTACCCTCTTTGTTTGGGTTCATTCTTTGGTTTGCTTTGGTGGTACTGGAGATTGAAGCGAGGGCCTCATGAATGTTAGGCTAGTTCCCTATTACTGAGCTATCATCTTAACCCTCAAGTTTCTTTTTGTAAGCAAAGAGTGCATGTTTTTCTGCCTTCTTTGTTTTTGTTCTTCTTTAATTTTTCTATGCAAAATGTTTCCTCTAGAGTTGGGATATAGATAGCTCAATGGCAGACTGCTTGCATAGCATGTAAGAGGCCCTGGTTTAAACCTTAGTACCCTCTTCTACCCCAAGAAGATTGTCAAAAAAAATATATATATATATGCACACACACATTATATATATATATATATTTTATATATATATATATATATAATTTAAGTGAATCATTATTTAGATTTCAAGTATTTTAGAATAGAAAGAACTTGCCATAAAATACATATAATTAGGAATGAAGACTATAATTCTAGAAATGCAGGATGATACTGCTGAAACTTAGTAGAACTCTATGACAGTTATTTCTTGAAGCTGGATTTATTACATTGGTTTTCCTGCAGGAAACGATTTGAACAGCAGCAAAAACTCTTAGAGGAAGAAAGAAAAAGACGCCAGTTTGAAGAACAAAAGCAAAAGCTCAGACTTCTGAGTAGTGTGAAACCCAAGGTAATGTATTTCTTATCTCCTCTCTCCCAAAACATATAGCCCCTGAATGTACCTGCACCTCCTCATTCACTGGTTTTTATCACTGCAGCACCAGCCAAGCCAGGCTGTGATGGATCCCTTTCTTTTTCCTTTATCTGAGGTCTAAAATGAGGGATGTTTCTGTAACAACCTCTGTTTTTGATAAGAATGAGAGATTAATCATTGTCTTCTCAACTCATTTTTTAATGACATGGTGGCGTTTATAATCTTTTTTCTTGGAAAGCACTAATCTTAAATGTAGTGCTAGAAATGGATTTCTGGAAGTCACTGGTGGAATGTTTACTATAAAGCAGCCATATCCTGAAGTAATTATGGGTGAGCCTTTTAATATTTTTATAGTCGAATCTTATTCTGTGCCTTCATTTTATATACTTATCAATGACTTTCTGACTTGGAGAAATTGTTCTCAGAAATATATGGTCAGAAAGTTACTAGAAGTATCTATTAGAAGCAGTTTATATAATTGAGTGCTGGTAACTCACACCTGTACTCCTAGCTGAGGTATGAGGATCATGGTTCAGAGCCAGCCTAGACAAAAAAAGTCTGTGAGTCTCTTGTCTCCAATTAACCACCAGAAAACTGGAAGTAGAGCTGTGACTAAAGTGGTAGAGCACTAGCTTTGAGCAGAAAGAGTTCAGGACAGTGCCCCGGCTCTGAGTTCAAAACCTACAACAGAAAGCAAGAAAGCAAAGAAAAGAAAGAGAGAGAGAGAAAGGAAGAAAGGAAGGAAAGAAAAAAGAAGAAAGAAAAGAGAGAGGGAGGGAAAGGAAAAGAAAAGAAATATATTAATAACTATGTTTTCAATTGGGGAGGGTGAAGAGCAAGTGAGAGGTGAGTGATGAAATATACATACATTTGTTTTCTCTTAGACAGGAGAGAAGAGTAGAGATGATGCTTTGGAGGCCATAAAAGGAAACTTAGATGGATTTTCCAGAGATGCAAAGATGCACCCTACTCCAGTATCACACCCTAAGAAATCAGGTAGTTTTAAGAGACGTGAACATTTTTTTTTCTTAGAAGGTGACTTAGAATCCTTGTATGTTTAATTGACTTACAGTCCTTGTATGTTTAATTGACTAATACATGATTGAAGAACTTTTCCTTCAACCTAAGAATATATTTGGATGTTTCAAAATTTAAGAGATCTGACCTAATGGCTGGAGTGTGGCTCATTAGGGTAAGTGCCTGCCTAGAAAGCAGCCAGCATTGCACCAGAGGGATCTGACCTAGATATCATCTCTTAGAAGGGATAATCTTTTGTCTGCTACTTCATTTGTAAATCTATATGTAAATGAGGATGTTAACATTAGTAAAATCTGTTGAATCAAAGCAAATGTAAAACATTTACTTCTTTACCCTTATTGTTTTAAAATCTTACCTTTTATGAAGTAGTTCATATTTTATTATTGAATGTGACAAAAAAATTACATATTCTTAAAATGCCCCCTTTTCTTCTTTTTTTGGGGGGGAAGTCATGAGTTCAATAATGCTCTCACAAAAGTTTCTTTTTTTTTTTTTTGGTCGGTCGTGGGGCTTGAACTCTGGGCCTGGGCGCTGTCCCTCAGCTCTTCAGCTCAAGGCGAGCACTCTACCACTTGAGCTACAGCGCCACTTCCGGCTTTCTGGTGGTTTATAGGAGATAGGAGTGTCACAGTTTCTCCTGCCCGGGCTGGCTTTGAACCGCGATCCTCAGATCTCAGCCTCCTGAGTAGCTAGGATTACAGGCGTGAGCCACCAGCACCCGGCTCATAAAAGTTTCTTTAATGAACTTTTGTAGTTTTTATCATCAGGTAAGAAAAAAGATACATTGCATAGTAAAGGGCTTGTGGTTTACTTATGAGTATACATTAGTTATGCAAGGGGAGGAAAACATGTATACAGTGTACTCATCAGCCTCTTGGGGGTTTTTAATTATTTTGACTTGCATAATTGTTATATCCTTTTAAAAATTCAGTATCCTGGCATTTATTATCAGCTAATTTCAACAATGACAGCATTAATAGGTATATGGTTTTCATAAAATCATCCAGCCAAACAAGAAGTACTGTCTTCTACTGAAAAATATTATATCAAAACATTTTACTTTAAGCCATTGTATTTTAATTTTGGTTGTTTTTTTTTTGTCGGTCATGGGGCTTGAACTCTGGGCTTGGGCGCTGTCCCTGTGCTCTTCAGCTCAAGGCCAGGACTCTACTGCTTGAGCCACAGCACCACTTCGTATATTTTAATTTTATATATATATATACATATATATATACATATATATATATATGTATATACATATGAAAATAATCTTGCATCAGTGTTATTACCAGTTCTTGATTTTCTGGGCTAGTTTTGATTCTCTGGGCTAGTTTTGATTCTGGCCTATTAATTTCACCAGTTAGATCACATACTAAAATGCCCATTCCAAAAATATGCCCTAAAGTATATATTCAATGGAGAATAGATATCAGCAATTACTGAGGTCAGAAAGAAAAAAACATCTAAAAATGAAAATTGTAAGCTCAGCAGGGGAAAAAGTTTTTTACAAGAGTAAACATTGGAAATTAATACTAAATGTGGACTTGGTACCACACCTAGAAAAGGAAGAAGAAGGCCAAGAGTATGGTCATTTTAAGTCACTCTTCTATCTCTGAAGAATTTTTTTATGTGTGTCAGTCGTGGGGGCTGAACTCTGGACCTGAGCACTGTCCCTCAGCTCTTCAGCTCAAGGCTAGCACCCTAACACTTGAGCCACAGCACCACTTCCAGCGTTTTTCTGCTTATGTGGATAAGGAATCTGCTAAGGAATTGAACCCAGGGCCTCATGCATGCAAGGCAAGCATTCTACCACTGAGCCAACCTCCCAGCCCAACAATTTTTTGCATTCAGATGTAGGTGAACAGGAGCTGTTCAATGAAGAAAACTTATTGTAAGGCTACAAATTGTTGTTTTGATGTTCAAATCTCTGGAGTTCAATCTGCATACTTATACTAAGCCAATGTCTCAATACATGCTCAATCCTGTAATTCTAGCTACTCAGGAGGCTGAGTTCAAAGTCAGGCTGAATAGGAAAGTTCATGAAACTCATATCTCCAGTTAACCAACAAAAAGTGGAAAGTAGAGGTATGGTTCAATCAGTAGGGCTTCAGTCTTGAGCAAAAAAGCTCAGGGACAATGCCAAGACCCTGAGTTCAAACCTCAGGACCCCCCCACACACAAAAAGAAAATTTCTAGTTAACCACTACATGCTGAGCAAGAAAAAGATTGTACAGAAGCAAGCCCAATTTGATCCCAGTGCCTCTCCAATTACAGTCATAAACTTAGGACTGAAGGGTATCAATTTGTAATATTTTTATCACCAAAGGCATTTTGTAAATTTCTCCACCAGACTTTTTTTAAATACTAAAATATGCAATATAATAGTTTCAATATTTCAATATTGTGAGTCAAAGTATATACCATTATAGATATAATTTCAGCCACATACAAAAACCACTGGTTTAGTCTTGGAAGCTGTTGGAAGCTGTTAGTTGTAGATTCCAAAGTACATTTAAAAAATATTCCTAAACTGGGCACTGGTGGCTCACACCTGTAATACTAGCCATTCAGGAGGCTGAGATCTGAGGATCAGAGTTCAAAGCCAGCACGAGCAGGAAAAGTCTGTGAGACACTTTATCTCCAACAAACTACCAGAAAACTGGAAGTGACACTGTGACTCAAGTGATAGAGCACTTGTGTTGAGCTGAAGAGCTGAGGGACAGCGTTTAGGCCCAGAGTTCAAGCCCCATGACTGACCAAAAAAAAAAAAACAAAGGGCTGGGAAGGGGGCCCTATCTATTCCAAGTTGCTGGGGCTGGCAATGTGGCTTAGCAGTAGAGTGCTTGCCTAGCATGCATGAAGCCTTGGGTTCGATTCCTCAGTACCACATAAACAGAAAAAGCCAGAAGTGGTCCTGTGGCTCAAGTGGTAGAGCACTAGCCTTGAGCACAGAGAGGCTTAAGGACAGTGCCCAGGCCCTGAGTTCCAAGACCAAAAAATATATATACATAGATACAGATATAAATTCCAAGTTGCTAAAAACTCATCGAGGATGTAAACCAACATGCTCTTAGTAGCCATTGTTAATTAAAATAGTAATTTTGCATATTCATTTTGCATTTTTCATAGAACTTTGCTTACAGATTTTATCGATCCTAAAGAGAGGTATAATAAGCATGTAGTATCCTTTTTCAAATGACACTTTAATGGATTTAAAGCTATTCCTGGTAACTAAAAGTGAAAAAACAACAATAAAATAGTATTATTTATTAGCTTCATTCTAAATGTAGCTCCTATAGAGTAGATTTATTACATGAGTGAATCTTACATTTCATAATAAAAGCCAGAGTAATCTTTTAAATGCAGTCATCAGTCAAGATATACTTTCTTAAAATGAGTTGTTTTATTGCCAGATGCATGTGGCTCACGCCTGTAATCCTAGCTCCTCAGGAGACTGAGATCTGAGGATCATAGTTCAAAGCCAGCCCAGGCAGTAAAGTCCATGAGCTTCTTACCTCTAATTAACCACCAGAAAACTGGAAGTGATGATGTGGTTCAAAGTGGTAGAGTGCCAGCCTTAAGCAAAAGAGATCAGGGACAGCGCCTGAATTCAAGCCCCACAACCAACAAAGAAATAAAATGAGTTGTTTTATTGAGCACACTGTGATATCCCAGTTTGGGTACTTTTCATAAGAAAACATTACTCTGGCTGGGCATCAGTGTCTCATGCCTATAATCCTAGCTATTCAGGAGGCTGAGATCTGAAGATTATGGTTCGAAGCCAGCCCAGGTAGGAAAGTCCTTGAGACTTTTTATCTCCAGTTAACCACCATCAAACCAGTAGTGGAGGCCTGGGAAGATGGCTCAGTGGTAGAGTGCCTACCTTGCATGCATGTGGCCTTCAGTTCAATTCCTTAGCACCACATAAACAAAAAAAGCCAGAAGTGGTGCCGTGGCTCAACTGGTAGAGCACTAGCCTTGAGATGAAGAGCTCAGGGACAGCTTCCAGGCCCAGAGTTCAAGCCCCACAACTGGCAAAAACAACAACAAAAATAAAAACAAGTGGAGCTGTGGCTGAAAGTGGTTGAGCACTAGCCTTGAATGAAAAAGCTTAGTGATAACACCCTGGTCCTGAGTTCAAGCCCCATGAACCAACAAAAACAAAAAGAAAATATCTCTTTAATTGTATATTTAATATGAATATGTAATATTAATTCCTCATATGGTAACTTATTAAAATGTGATCTCCAAAGTAAGTGGATCAGACATGATATAAAAGTAATTACATATTTGTGTTGTATATTATTTCTTACTAAATAATAAAATTAAGCAGAGAATATGTCTGTCCAAAATATATTGAGCAGCATACAACTAAGTTTTCTCAAATCTGATATATGTAGGAGGAAATATGCAGATGAATCATTTGGATTTAAAAAATAATTACCACTTTAGTGTGAACTTATTGGTGGTCTCAGGAAAAGAAATGAGAACTAACCTAATAAAAAGAAGGAAATTTTGAGTTAATTTTTTTAAACCAAATGTAAAATAGCTATCATTTTTATTAATGTTGTAAAATTGTATATAAACAGACATCAACATCATTTGGATGCATTATATAATTCCACCTGACCCTTGTTACTTGTTTACTTCCACTATTCATGTCAGTGTGTCTCTTTGGAATGGTACTGCATCATAATTTCTATTTCTGTGTTGATTTTCATTTCTGTGTGTTTCATTGCCATTTTCCATTTTGCAGATTGTCTCACATCATCTCATCCTACTAAAAATGTCTCCCCATCATCCGCCTTTCTTGATGAAGATGAATTCAGTGACTTTATGCAGGGCCCTGTGGAAGTTCCCATCTGTGGGCCACCTTCCACAGCCCAGCCCTTTCAATCTTTCCATACCACCACCCCACTTGGCCAGTTGCAATCACAGAAGGCTGGAGTACAGCCTCCCCCTCCAACTCAGATTCCAGTGTCTGTTGCCTTACATGGTGTCCCTGGGCAAATTCCCTATTACTCCACTGCTTCAGCTTCACACATTATGCAGAAAGCAGGTAACTTGTCATATTATTAATGAAAACATCTTAAGATATCCTAGGATAATCTGTTACATAAGTAGAATAACACAGTAAGGTCAGCAAAGAAGTATGAACACAAATGTATGAAGAGTGTCAAAAATTTTAAGTTTAGGGCCTGCACATGCCAAAATAAAGTGATTTAACTTTGTGCTACTAAACTAGAAACCATTATTTTGTTTGGAAAAAAAACCACCAATATCATTTTCGTAAGAATAGTGAGTGAGTTTAGGAAAGCTCCTTTAAAAAGTGCTCTTTCAAAGCCAAGCATGGGAGTCTACACCTGTAATCTAGCACTAGGGAAGGCTGAGACAAGAATGCTAAAAGCCTGGTCTGCACAGTGAGTCCTCCTCAACAAACCCAAAATCAGGAAAGAAAAAGGAGAAAGAAAGGCTTCTTTCTGGCTGAGTGACTCTTGGTGGTAGAAAAGGCATGAATGTTCCTTTCTTATCAGCTGTCCTTGAAAAGTCTGTAAACATTCTGTGTTCTACTTTTTATTCTCTACGAAACAATGCTACCCCTGTCTTGAGACACTTACTGTTCTGGGGGATCTTAATCCATGCCTTTTCATTTAACAGATATAGAAATGGACCCAGAGGTGAGGCCACCTCTAAATGTCAGTTTCCGCATTTCTGAAGCAGCGTGCACTGTTCTCCCCAATAACTTACCGAATTCTTGACAGTCACAAGATAGTGACATTTATGTTCCTTCTCCCATATCCCTCAAGTCTCCAAGTCTCCAAATAAGTTACTCCAAATCTATTACACCTGTAGGCCCATCCCTTTAGAATGTGAGGGTGGAAAGGGATGATTGAAATGATTGGAAATATGTAGTTATATACCAATAACCCTTCATGCTGTTTGTTTAGGCCCTTCCTTGGAGGAGAAGCTCCTAGTGTCTTGTGCTATCAATACATCTGGGCAGGAACAAGTTAAATTAAGTACTTCTGAAGTTGGGCACAAAGCCTTAGACCCAGGTTCCAGTAAGAACTGTCTCAGTTTAACGGCCAGTAACGGGGTTGCTGTAGATGGATGTGTAAATGGTACCACCCCTGCAGAGACAGAAAAGACTTCAGACCTAACACGGTCCATTGAAGAGAGTGGTGAGCTCAAGAAACATTGAGAAAAAATGTTTAACCAAATGCCGCTCAAATGCTAACATTTTAAGCATTAATCTGAAAATAAATGCTGCTTGATTTTGCTGCTTAAATTTTTTGCTTAAAATATATTTAATACAGTCCTTTCTCCAATTAACCCCTAAAGTTTTGCTCTGAATCCTTTCAACACACTATATATTCCTTTTCAAAACATGATTTTGATAATGAATTTTCTTAATCAGAATCATTCCTGACTTACATTTACTTTCCTTTTATAAAAGCTAGCTTCCCCCCCCCCCCACACTTTGTTCTTCCAGGAAAGTTAAAAGATAACTGGAAAAGTCACCAATGATAATATAGCTTTTCTTTCTCCAAAATCATAGCTGGGTGCAGTGGCACACATCTGTAGTCACAGCATTCAATGCTAGAGGCAGGAGGATTATGGATTTATAGGCCATCCTGGGCTACATAGTAAGACCCAGTACCTGCCCTAATAAACAACCAGGAAACAAAACATTGCAGCCAAAAAGATCCAAATTTCAGGAAGTAGAGCTGTGGCTCAAGTGGCAGAACACTAACCTTGAACAAAAAGAAGCTCAGGGACAGTGCCCAGGCCCTGAGTTCAAGCCCCAGGACTGGCACCAAAAATAAAATTCAAATTTGGAGGCTAGGGGTATAGTTCAGTTCTAAAGGACTTTACCTAACATGCCCAGGCCCTGTGTTTGGTGTCTAGTACCACATACATAATATATAAAAATTTGGGTGGGAGTATAGCACAGTGGTAGACATGGCCTGACACATATCCAAGTTTTATAAATTTACAGAAATGAGTTAGCGCCGGGCGCTGGTGGCTCACGCCTGTAATCCTAGCTACTCAGGAGGCTGAGATCTGAGGATCGCGGTTCAAAGCCAGCCCGGGCAGGAGAGACCATGAGACTCCTATCTCCAATAAACCACCAGAAAACCGGAAGTGGCGCTGTAGCTCAAGTGGTAGAGCGCTCGCCTTGAGCTGAAGAGCTGAGGGACAGCGCCCAAGCCCAGAGTTCAAGCCCCACGACCGACAAAAAAAAAAAAAAAAGAAATGAGTTAGCATGTAAGTAGTCTTAAGAGACAAATTTCTGGAGGATATTTTACTGGCAGAGGAGCAATATTCAGGTTAAAAAGCATTTTGACTGGGCACTGGTGGCTCATGCCTGTAATCCTAGTTACTCAGGAGGCTGAGATCTAAGGATCGCAGTTTGAAGCCAGCCAGGACAGAAGAGTCCCTGTGAGACTCTTATCTCCAGTCAACCACTCAAAATCCATAAGTGATGTTATGGCTCAAAGTAGTAGGGTACTAGCCTTGAGTAAAAGAGCTCAGGGACAGAATCCAGGCCCTGAGTTCAAGCCCATGACTGACAAAAAAAAAAAATTGGATTGGCAAAAATGTATATTAAAGTCTACAAGTAAATTTGGGCCATTAAATTTCTTACATATAGAATTTTAAGTTGGTTATCACAATTTTTCCTTTACTTTGTAATATACATGAAATGGTACAAGCCTCACATGATTCAGAACAGTGATTTGGGATAGCTCAGTTTAATTTACTCGTGTAGATGTGCTTACTGAGTACAAGAGTTGTTTGAAACCAAATACTTGTGTTGTATTGGTGACTTTTCTCTAGTCTTTCCAGCCAATGCTCGTCTTTATAAATTATAAAGCTTGACTCTGTGTGATTCTCACCATCCACCCCCAGCCCTCCATCTTCTCCATGGACCATGATATCCACTGAATGTTGTTATCTCCTAGGTGTGGGAGTATTTCCCTCACAGGATCCAGTTCAGCCCAGAATGCCTCCTTGGATTTACAACGAGAATTTGGTTCCAGGTAAACAAAAGTGGTTTTTTTTTTGCCCAGGATTCCCATCTGCCTATTTTGCTTTAAATACTATAGCTATGATTGTAAGTATTTACTGTTGCAGTCACAAAATATGCAGAAGGAAGGAATTGTCACTTTTTTTTTGTCTGAAAGAGTAAATAAAATGATTTTGAACTATATAAACGCTGGAGAAATGCTTTGTTTTAATATTTTGTTGACCATCATATACTTTTGTTAGTAAAAGCTTTCTTAAACTAGATGTGATAGTGAATTTCTGAAATCCCAGCATTCCAGGGGCTGAGGTAGGACGATCATGAGTACAAGGCCAGCCTGGATTATGTGGTGATAACTTATCTAGAAAATAAATAAAAATTAAAAGCTGGTCACAAAGATCTTTTATATTGTGTGTGTTTAAATTGTGATAAAAAAGGACAATAATATTTTATCATATTTTATATTGCTAGGGACTGATTCCAAGACCTCACACTTGCTAGGCAAGCAGTCTACCACTTGAACTATGCCATTAGAACTTTATTTTCAGTTTTGACATAGGATCTTGCTAACTTTACCCAGACTAACTTTAAACTTGAGATCCTCCTACCACCACCTGCCAAGTAACTGGTGTCGCATATGTGCCACCACACCTGGATGAAATTTTTTTTCAGCCCTGGAATTTAAACTTAGAGCCTTAGATTTATTTGCTAGGCACGTAGTCTATTGCTTTGTTTTAGGTTATTTTTCAGATAGGGTCTCAGATTTTTGCTCTTGGACTTCTATCCTCCTACCTAAGTCTCCTGTGAAGCTGGTGTTAGAGATATAATACCACTGTGTCCACCTTGTTCATTGAGATAGGTCTTGCTGACTTTGTCCTTTGGCCTTGAACCTCAGTCTTCTCAATCTTCCACCACCTGATTAGCTGAGATTACAGGCTGTTGTACTAGTCAATAAAATCTGGTACTATATATAAAATTCTGGGTGCCATCTTTTTCTGTACTTGTGAAGCTCATTTTTTCTTCATGTGTATTTTTTTTCTTCATGTATTACTGCTGAACCAAAAAAATTAAAATGTATTTTGTGATAATGCTTAATTGATAGAAATAGTCTAGCTTTGATTGATTTGCATAGAATGACAATTACAGCAGCATATGTTAATCTTAATAAAATTGTACCTTTTTAGTTTTCCCTGCTTTGCCAATACTTTGAAAACTAGAAAGTACTCATTAGATCTTCAGATTTCTCCACTGATCAGACTAAAGTTCTACATTTGACTCAATTAAATGCATGAATTCTGTAGCTGAACTGCTTTTCAGAAGAAACCAGTCATGTTGTAAATCAATCACAAAGGGTAATTATTCCCCCAAAATACATGGGACTTCAATTGTACATAGTAGTAGTTGGTTTTCTTAAAACTCCCCATTCTGTATCTTGTTTTAAACTTTTTCTGTCTCCTTGAGCCCTGCTCTCTCATTTGCAACAATTCTTTGGGCCTGCCAAATTTAAGAATCATATATGAAATTTGAATTTCAGATAAATAGCAAATAACTATTGAGAGTAAGTATGTACATGCAATGTTAGCATCCTTAGTCCTTTTTTTTGAGCATGAAAATAAATCTTTGTTTTGTTATTATCTGACAATAAAGGTTAATAGTTTTAGCTCTTGACACAAAATGAACTAGGAAGCAAATTCACATCCATCAGGTACAACTAATGGACCACCTATTTCAAGTTTAAGTTATCTTCAAGCTTGCAACACACCAAATATTGTTGTGTGTTCTCTAGTGACAATGCCTGACAATACAACTTGTGTTTTAATAGGTATTTTCTAAAATATTGCTGGAATTCAAGGGGTTTGTACATATGTTACTTATTCAGGAATGAAGTAGATACTTTAAAGTTGAAACTGATTTAAGAGCATATGCTACAACCTCAGAAGGGGTCAACAGCCAATATGAATTAAATTCATACTTGCCTCTGGGTAGCAGGTATGTTTGTAGATTAAAATTAGACAATAGCCCTGGTGCAGAACATGCTCAATATTCTAAAGCACCAGCACACGTTTATCCAGCATTCTTAATTTTTTGTTGGTAACTTTATCTCTAACAGCTTTTCCAACTTTGTCCATTTGAACCAAGTTACTGTGGAAAAAAATCACTGTCTCCTTTTGCAAACACTGAACTTCCTTATAGCAACTACATGCAGGCCTTTCCTTGCAGCCTGTGTTCTGGAGCACCTCCTTTGGTATTTTCCCTCTCAGCCTCTTTTTTATTCATTGGGCCAGGAGAAAGTTGCTTGGTATAGTACTTGTTGCCCATGGCAATTTTCAAGCTCTTACAACTTTATAAAATCCAAGTCTCTGCTTATTCCACTCCCATCTTATTATTTCTATTACTGTTTGTATCCAGAAAATAGATAAAACAGAAAGTATTGTTATAATGTCTCCTGAATTCTAAGACATTATCATACCTTCAACCCCAAATCTTCCTCTCTAGAATCAAGCTCTTACCTCTGTTATGGGTTCTAGACTTTTAATTGTCTGCTAGATTATTTCGACTTGAATCTCTGACATTTTATACTCTGTTGTGGCTTCAGTTCTATGAAACTAGTTTGATTTGAGATTATTCTTTTTTTTTTTTTTTTGCCAGTCGTGGGCCTGAACTCTGGGTCTGGGCACTGTCCCTCAGCTCTTCAGCTCAAAGCTAGTGCTCTACCACTTGAGCCACAGCGCCACTTCCAGCTTTTTCTGCTTATGTGGTGCTGAGGAATTGAACCCAGGGCCTTATGCATGCAAGGCAAGCACTCTACCACTGAGCCACTTTCCCAACCCGAGATTATTCTTGTATATCAACAATGACAATAAAAACCACAGGACATGTATTTACATTTATAATCTGGTCTTTCTTTTACTAGATGCCTATAAGAAAATTTTTGAAACCACAATGACTCCAACTGGAATAGATACTGCTAAACTTTATCCTATTCTGATGTCATCTGGACTTCCCAGGGAAACACTTGGACAGATATGGGCCTTAGCTAATCGAACTACACCTGGCAAACTTACTAAAGAAGAACTTTATACTGTTCTTGCCATGATAGCAGTAACACAGGTAAAAAAAAAAACTTTTAGTTACACCAAATGACTTTTCATATAAATTGAAAGAATATGATTTTTATTTTACTTCAACCACATAAAATTCTTTGTACATTAAAATTGTGATCATTTTTAAGATATGGTATTTCAAAAATAAGCATTTTGTAATACACATACTAATACATTATCCTTTTGTTTAAAGACTTTTTATGTTATCTCCAGCCTTGGTATGTTCCTCTTTAACTTGAAAGCTAGTTGCTTTATGTCCTTTCAGTCATTCTTCACCATCCCTTAAAGTATTCACAGTCTGATAGCAAATTTTCTTTCAGAGCAAATCTAAATCATTTGATTATAATGAGTTAGTTTGACAGATAGATCAGAATTTATGTGTGTTGGCCATTTCTTTGCTGTGTATTATGTTTGCCTTGTTACTTTTTTCCTATATAAGATTCATGAATTTGGGAGTCAGTAAAAGATTCAGAGTGTACACAATAGGAAAGCTACAAATTTAATGTTTGGGTCTCTCTCTATGAGATTTTTGTCTGTGTTTTTCAATCTTCTAAAATGTTTCCATTTTCTTCCTGTCAATAATAGAGAGGTGTTCCTGCCATGAGTCCTGATGCTTTAAATCAGTTCCCAGCAGCCCCTATTCCAACTCTGAGTGGCTTTTCTATGCCTCTGCCTACTCCAGTGAGTCAGCCTCCTGTGATACCTTCAGCTCCTGCAGGCTCTGTGCCCCTTAACCTTGGACAGCCAGTCATGGGCATTAACCTTGTTGGACCAGTGAGTGGAGCTGCAGCACCGGCTTCCAGTGGCTTCATGCCAACGTACCCAGCAAATCAGGTAAATAAGAGAGGCCGTGTGTATTCTAAATAATCCCCAAGGATACATCAGGACAATTTTTCTTCCAAGGATTCACTCTGCTAGATTATAATGGAGACTTCAACTTAAATTAAGCATTGGGGCTGAGAGTATAGCTCATGCACAAGGCTCTGGGTTCTATTTCCAGAACTGTAGAAAATAAAAAATAAAAACTTAATCAGTAGTAAAATATAGTGTAAAATTTAATTTGTTTTTTTTTGTTTTTTTTTTTGGTCCGATCGTGGGGCCTGAACTCTGGGCCTGGGCGCTGTCCCTCAGCTCTTCAGCTCAAGGCTAGCACTCTACCACTTGAGCCACAGCGCCACTTCCGGCTTTTTTCTTATGTGGTGCTGAGGAATTGAACCCAGGGCCTCATGCATGCAAGGCAAGCGCTCTACCACTGAGCCATCTTCCCAGCTCCAAAATTTAGTTTTTCATCACTTAAACGTGAAGATATTTCTTAAGCATTAAATATTTGAGTTTGGGGTGAAGGTTTATAGTTCTTTATAGAATATATATTTTAAACTTCAAGCTTAATAAAATTAAGTTAGATGTTAATAATTTTTTTTTGGTTTTGCTTTTTGTGTGTGTGCACAGTTCCTCCCCTCATTACAGGGGTTTGAACTCAGGGACTATACTCTTGACTTTCTTGCTCAGAGATGGTGCTCTACTATTTGTGCCATAACTCCAGTCTGGCATTTTGCTGATTAATTAGAGATGGAGACCTTTCTGTCCAGGCTGGTCTCAAATTGAGATTCTCCATGTCTCAGCCTCCTGAGTAGCTTGGATTAATGACCTGAGCCACTAGTGCCCAACATAAAAGGAGAGACAAGAGTTTTGCTAAGTAGCCTAGGATGGCCTCAAACTCACGATCTTCTTTCCTCATCACGCTAGGGTTTATAATTACAATTTTTTTTAAAGAACTGAGTAATGTAAGCTTGGGTTTTTGTTGTTGTTTATTTGTTGTCAGTCATGGGGTTTGAATTCTAGGCCTGGGCTCTTCAGCTCAAGGCTAGCACTCTACCACTTGAGCCACAACACCACTTCCAGCTTTTTCTTTTTATGTGGTGCTAAGGAATTGACCCCAGGGCCTCATGGCCTACCACTGAGTCACCTTCCCAGCCCTGTAAACTTGTTATATAAAACAAATGAACAGAATAGATCATGGACTTGGTATTTACTTATATGAAATGGCTTATAAGGAGCTTGTGTTACTTTTATAATTTTTAAATATACATCAACTGTTACTTATAGATGGCAAACTCTCAGTAACTCAGTAAATGTGATTGAATGTTTTAAAATATGTTGATTAGCTGCTTAAACTAATTTTTTTACTATTTGTGCTAGAGAATATTTGAAAATGCAAAACATTTGAGTGTTATGTTGAAAAGAAAATTTCTGGGCTGAGGATGTAGCTCAGTGATGGAGCACTTTGGGATTGAGCCCTAGCATTGCAAACAACAAAAAAAGTGTTCTAAAATTACATAATTGTAACCAAATTGAGAAATTTATGTGGTAGTCTTTGAGGTTGACAGTTGTAGATTTGATCAGATCAAGTTTGTGCTTTCTGTTTAAATGGCCTCTAAATCTAGGTGGGAAAACCAGAAGAAGATGACTTTCAAGATTTTCAAGATGCTTCTAAATCAGGATCCCTGGATGATTCATTCACTGATTTTCAAGAGATGCCTGCTTCTTCAAAAACAAGTCATTCTCAGCATGGAAACAGGTAGAAGAGAGTTGAACATTTTTAACATGGCATTTAATCATTGAGAAAGAAGTATCTTAAAGAAACAGCAAGAGTAAGAAATAAGTAACTCTATATTCCTTGGTTATTCCCTCATACTTTTACTTTTTTTTCTTGTTTTGTGTTTTGGTTTTAGGCCTTACAGTTGCTACTCCAGTGCTCTGCCACTTGAGTCATATCTTCAGCCTTTTTTTGTTTTAGACTGTTTTCAGATTGAGTCTCACATATTTACTTGGGCTAGCCTGGACTATAATCCTCCTGACTACAGCCTCTGACATAACTGAAACCACAGGCAAGAGCCATTATGCCTGGCTCATTGGTTGACATGGGGGTTTTGCTGGCTTTTTGCCTGAATTGGTTTCAAACCATAATCCTCCAGATCACCTTCTCCAGAGCTGGGATGGCAAGCATGACCTACTGTTCCCAGTGCATGCTTTTACTTTTTAGTTTCCCTGCTTTTTGTCCATCTGAAATTTTAACTCTCATCATTTTAAAATTTAATCAGACGCCGGTGGCTCACGTCTGTAATCCTAGCTACTCAGGAGGCTGAGATGTGAGGATCATTGTTCAAAGCCAGCCTGGGCAGGATAGTCTATGAGACTCATTATCTCCAGTAAACCACCAGAAAACTGGAAGTGGTGCTGTGGCTCAAGTGGTAGAGTGCTCTCCTTGAGCTGAAGAGCTGATGGTCAGTACCCAGGCCCAAAGTTCAAACCCCATGACCGACCAAAAAAAAAAAGGGCACATATAGTAGTTTGGGTTGTTTTTTGTTTTTGCCAACAAGCTTTAAAAAGACCATAGCTAAAATTGGATGATCATGAAAAATAGACCATTCATCTTTGTGGGTTTTTTTCTTTAAATACTATCTTTTTCCAATGTAACATGATGTACAGTGAGCAGAGTTTAATTACTTGTGGAACCTTAAAAATATGGCAACCTATTGCATTTGTCAAGATCAAGCATGGAGCAGCTGCTTAGTGGTGATGAATAATTTTAATATTGGATGACACTAAGTCCTAAAGCACATTAGCATGCATGTATGACAGCCTAGTTTTTTACATTGCTTGTAAGCCACTGATAAGAAGATTTAAATGACTGTGGAAAGATTTTTGCTCTTGGGTAAAGAACAATAGACAGACATCCATTTCTATAATGTGTGTGTGTGTGTGTGTGTGTGTGGTATTGAATGACACAAACTGATGGTAGGATGTAATCATAGGTAAAAGTGGTTCTTCAAGTAGTAGCTGCCGGGGTGTGATAAGAGAAAAAAGTAGTGCTGCTCATTATACTATTTTCCATGCAGTAATGAATGGATACTTTAACCACAGACAAAAATGTCTATCTAATTTTTTTGGGGGGGGGTCCAGTCGTGGGGCCTGAACTCTGGGCCTGGGCGCTGTCCCTCAGCTCTTCAGCTCAAGGCTAGCGCTCTACCCCTTTAGCCACAGCGCCACTTCCGGCTTTTTTTCTTTAATGTGGTGCTGAGGAATCGAACCCAGGGCCTCAGGCATGCAAGGCAAGCGCTCTACCACTGAGCCACCTTCCCAGCCCATGTCTATATAATTTTGAAGTGATTATTATTGTGCTATAAGATATTTTGGAACCACTGATGTGATCTTTGTAAAAAATGCAAATTGCATTAATTCTACTATTTCTTATTCGATGTATAAGCTGCTAGAAAGCAATGTAATATAATTTGTTTAAAAACTTACATATTGGCTTGGACAGCATTTCATAAATAGATTGTTAGCTATTACATCTGTATGTACTCTGAGCCCATTTAGGAAATATTTGATAATAAGGTTAATGTAATTTATTTTAAGGAATTGGTATATCTATATGTGTATATTGTTATTTTTTATTTTTATTTATTTATTTTGCCAGTGTGGGGCTTGAACTCAGGGACCTGGCACTGTCCCTGAGCCTCTTTATGCTCAAGGTTAACGTGCTACCACTTGAGCTACTTTCTACCTTCAAACCACAATACTCAGATCTCAGCCTCCTGAGTAGCTAGAATTACAGGCATGAGCCATCAGTGCCTACCTTGGTTTGTATTTTTTTGGTTTTGTTCTTAAACTCAGGGCCTGGGGACTGTTCCTGAGCTTTTGTACTCAATGCTAGTGTTTTGCCACTTGAGCACAGCTCCACTTTTGTCTTTCTGGTGTGTAATTGGAGATAAAAGTCTCCCAAACTTTTCTGCTTGGGCTGGTTTTGAACTGCAATCCTCAGATTTCAGCCTCCTGAGTAGTTAGGATTATAGGCATAAGCTTCTGGTGCCCAGCTAGGTGTACATTTTTGCAGTTGTGTACTTTTATAGTTTACAAACCTTAAGTTAAAATTGTAGGAGGTGCCCAGAGTGGCTCATGCCTGTAATCCTAGCTACTCAGGAGGCTGAGATCTGAGGATCTCGGTTCAAAGCCAGCCTGGGCAGGAAAGTCCGTGAGACTCTTATCTCCAATAAACCACTAGAAAACCAGAAGTGGTACTGTGGCTCAAGCGGTGCTTGCCTTGAGCTGAAGAGCGCAGGGACAGCGCCCAAGCCCAGAGTTCAAGCCCCACGACTGACCCCCCCCCCAAAAAAATTGCAGGAAGTCTCTATTCTTTAGTAATTTATTTCCAATGCCATTTAAGTCATTATTATGGCTTAAAGAGATGCTGAGGTAAGGACCCATCTGACCCCTCTTAAGTTACTTGAAAAAGTATATTGCTTGTTTGTTACCCCAATTTTTCAAGTAAAAATATTACTTATAGTCATCTGAGGAATGTGCATATGGTTTCTAAGTTCTACGGTTTTAGCTTGATACCTGTTTGCTTTTTTTTTTTTTGGCTGTGGATCTTGAACTCTGGGCCTGGGCTCTGGCCCTGAGCTCTTCAGCTCAAGGCCAGTTCTCTACCACTTGAGCCACAGTGCCACTTCTGGCTTTTTCTGAGTAGTTTGTTGGAGATAAGAACTTCATGGACTTTCCTGCCCAGGCTGGCTTTGAACTATGATCCTCAGATCTCAGCCTCTTGAGTAGCTAGGATTATAGGCATGAGCCACTGGCTCCTGGCTCTGCCATATTCTAAGATACTGTTTGATGACAATTGATGGAATGACTTGATTTTCTGGTCAGTAAGATATGTTTCTTTTTTTTGCTTAGTACCTCATCTTTGTTGATGCCACTTCCTGGAACTAAAGCAGTGACTTCAGTAGATA
This sequence comes from Dipodomys ordii, assembly GCF_000151885.1. NCBI lineage: Eukaryota > Metazoa > Chordata > Mammalia > Rodentia > Heteromyidae > Dipodomys > Dipodomys ordii. Next base: position 965,733 of record NW_012267235.1, read on the forward strand.
AATATGCTGTATTTAAAGGAATTGCAGCTGAAAAATCCTCTGAAAATACTGTTCCATTTGGAGGTAAAAATGTTTGTTAAATTCATGTAATATTGAATTGTATTATCTTTAAGTGATGACCTTTTATATTAAGTGGATGAAGTACTATACATATGATGTATGGTATATGTTTGTTTAACCCATCTCCTTTTCTTCCTTGAGAACTTACAAGGTTCCTAACCATAATTGAGCTTCTGTCTTTCCATCATAGAACCTGGTGATAAGTATAGTGCTTTCAGAGAACTTGAACAGACAACAGAGAGTAAATCTGTAGGTAAGTTTTTTATTCTTTTTTTTTTTTAATTGAGGGTGCTCAGGATGGTACCCAAGCCTTGTACATAGCAAGCCAGCTTTCTACTACTGAATTACATCTGAGTCCTAAAGGGAATTGATGACAGTTCATTCAAAGACACTTCTGAGCATTACTTATTATATGTATGTTTTGTTTAGAGGAAAAATAAACTGAATAGGTAAAATAATGATATTTTTAATAGACATTTAAACTGCAAATACTTTAAATCAGAAAACCCTAATTGGTTTCTATTATGTTTAATAAACACTAACTATTGTAATAGTAGGCATACGTAGCTCAGTTATTAGAAATCATGTCCTCAAATTTAGGACAAATCTCAAATCAGTGCAGTCTCCTCAGAAGATAGTACATGTCCTTTTACTGGAAATCCACAATCCAACTTAGAATCTTGTATTGGTGGACAGCTATGACTGACATTGTTTATGGTAATGCTCAGTAAGAAACATTGACAATAAATCAGTGAACTAAACTATGGACTGTAGAAAAGACACATCTTAAAAAAAATTTCTGTAATTTCTAATTACTTCATAACTGAATGACTTAACCTGGTGATAAAGAGCAGTTATTAAAAGCCTATCTTTTTAAAGCTAAAAAAAATTTCTGTTACTCCTGTGGCATCTGGCAGCATTACTACTAATAGTAGTAATAATAATAAAAAATAATAACACTTGGTGTTACTGAGGTTTGAACTCAAGGCTTTGCACTTGCCAGGCAAGCACTCTACTATGTTAACCATTCCTCCAGTCCCATTTTGTTTTTTATTTTTGGTTTCTTGTTCATCATTTAAAAGACATGCTAGAATATAATGATTAAAAATGCTTTGTGACTGCAGTAGAATGGTTGCCTAACAAGCAGTAGAATGCTTGCCTAACAAGCAGTAGGCCCTGAATTCAATGAAATTTATTTATATATTTCTTTATTTTGCTGATACTTGGGCTTGAACTCAGGCCCTTGTGTGATATCTTAACCTTTTTCCCCCAATCAAAGCTAGTGGTCTACCCTTTGAGCCACACCTTTATATCCAGCTTTTTGCTGGTTCACTGGAGTTAAGAGTCTCTTGGATTTATCTGCCCAGGCTGGCTTTCCTCCTGAAAACAGTACTACTCTCCTATTTGGGGTGCAGGAGATGATGATACCATATTGCTTAAGTAGCTCTAAAAAAGGGAAAACTACAATATTCAATTCCTTACTTTTTTTACATTCCATAGATACTTCTTGGGCTTCATATAAGTTTTTAGGACATAACAGCTGTTTCTTACCCAGTGCCCCTCTTAGGAATACAAACTTGAACCATTAGAGGAATTTTTCATTACCTAAGTTTGAACTCCCATTTGCTGAACTTGCTTGCTCAAGTGATGCTCTCTACTTGAGCCATACTTCCAGCCCAGCTTTTTTGCTGGTTAAATAGAGATACAGTCTCTTTACTTTTCTTCCCAGGCTGACTTTAAATTAGAATCCTCCATTCGTCAAATTACTGAGTATTTAGGGTTATGGCATGTTTGGAATAAAAAGCCAGAGTACATTTTTTTTGGGGGGAAGGGGCCTTGAACTCAGGACCTGGGTGCTGTCCCTGAGCTCTTTTGCTCAAGGCTAGTACTTTACCACTTTGAGCCACAGCACCACTTCCAGTTTTCTGGTGGTAAATTGGAGATAAGACTCCCATGAACTTTCCTGCTCCCGCTGCCTTTGAACCACACTTCTCAGATCTCAGCCTCCTGAGTAGTGAGGATTACAGGTGTGAGCCACCAACACCCAGCAAACCAGGATTTTTGTTTGTGCTTTTTGGTAATGTTGAGGAATTGAACTCAGAGTCTTTTGCTTTTTAGGCATGATCTCTACCATTTGAGCCATATTCCTACTCCTTTTTACTTCATATGATTTTAGGATAGGGTCTCACATTTATGCCTGGGCTGGCCTGGACCACCATCCTTCTCCTTCCCCAAGTAGCTGAGATGACAAGTGCATACCATTACACTCAATTATTGGTTGCCTCCTTCCTTCCTCCCTCCCTCCCTCTCTCCCCCTTTCTTTTTCTTTCTTTCCTTACTTTCTTTCCTTTCTTTCTTTTTCTCTTCTGTTCTTTTTCTTTCTCTTACTCTGTCTCTCTCTGTCTGTGTCTCTGTCTCTTTTTCTTTCTTTTTTTTCTTGCAGTACTACAACTCTGGGTTGCTCATACTTGCTAAGCCAGTACTCTGCTACTTGAACCATGCCTCCAGCACTATTTTCTTGCTGGTAATTTTAGAGATGGAGTCTGGTGAACTTTTCTTCCCAGACTGGCCTTCTAACTAAGATCCACCAGATTTTAGCCTCCTAAGTACCTAGAATTATATATAGTCATGGACCTCTGGTGGTCAGCTATATAAAATCTTTTGAAATTTTTTCTCAGGCTAACCTTTGATCCTCCAATCTCTAGCTCATGAGTAGCTGATATTACAGGCATCAGCCACTGCACCTGGCAAGAGCCTGGTTTAATATTGAGGTTCTTTGTGTGATACAGTATTAATGATCATGCCATATATATTACTCCTATAAAGGACAATAAAGAACAGAATATAAGCAGTGCCTTAGTTCTGCTGCTTTCAGTCCTGAATGAAGTCTTGGTTTTTTGCCCTTTTTGTTTGCTTACTTTCATTCCTTTCTGACTTTAATCCTAAAGCCTTCTAAGACGAGTTACTAACTTGTTCATTTTAAGGGAAAATGTTTTATTCTCCTAAATAATATGCTGTATTTTTTATAACTACAGTGTATCTTAAAAATCCATTGACATAAGCCAGACTTGGTGAAGTATACCTGTAAACCTAGCACTGAAGTGGTTTGAAGATGAAGCAGGAGGAACATGAATTCGATGTAGCCTGGGCTACATAGTAAGAATGGAAAATAAGAAGAAGGGTCACTTCTTATTGAAGCTTTAATTTAAAAAAAAAAGTATTCGAGATCTTTTTGTTGTTTGTAGGGCTAAAAAAGTGACAATGCCAGGTACCTGAGGCTCATCCTATAATCCTAGCTCCTCAGGAGGCTGAGATTTGAGGATCACTGTTTAAAGACAGCCCGGGCAGACTTGAGACTCTTATCTCCAATTAATCACTCAAACCCAAAAGTGGTGCTGTGGCTCATATAGTAGAGCACTAATCTTGAGCACAAAGAGGCTCAGAGACAGTGCCCAGGCCCTGAGTTCAAACCCCGTAACCAGGGCGGGGAAAGTGACAAATCAAGAAAGAAACATAAGAATTTACATGTTAACCTATGAAGTAAAAGGTTCAATATGCCTTCTGATATGCAAACTTCCAATGACTGAATTTAACTTATTTGCCAAAATATTCCCTTTGTTTTTGAAGTCATAAACCCACCCATTTTATTTTCTTCCAACTCTTTCACCCAGTTTACGTTTCTGATGGAACACTTTACAATTCATCAGTAAGTTTAGTTTGCTGTGATGAGTTCCTTTTTAAAAATAAAGCAAAATTTGTCAATTTCACAGATATTTCAAAGCAATGCATCAAAAGTTTAGGCTGAGCTGAGTGCTGATGGCTCATACCTGTAATCCTAGCTACTCGGCTAGCTGAGATCTGAAGATTATGGTTCGAAGCCAACCCAGGCAGGAAAGTCCATGAGACTCTTATCTCCAATAAACTACTCAGAAAAAACCAGAAGTGGCACTGTGACTCAAGTGGTAGAGCACTAGCCTTGAACACAAGGAAGCTCAGGGACAGCGCCCACGCCCTGAGTTCAAACTCCAGGACTGGCCAAAAAAAAAAAGACTTTGATAAATTGGCTTACAGAAGAAACAAATACAATTCATGATATACTTCTCTAAAATTTTAGCATTGCTTTTACACATTTTACATTTGTATCTCTTGTCATTTTGTGAAATTGACTGCAATTTTATTAGTAGTATGTCTTGAAGACATCAATTATAGGAAATCTGAATGTTGTTTTTCTTATAAATTTCTTTAATAGTATTAGATTGATTTGTGTTGATGAATTTTACTAGCAGATGGGTTCAATATTAAATTAGGAGATAAAATCCTGATCTTAATTAGGAGAAAAAGCATTTCCAATGCTTTTCCACCCAATATGTTAAAGTATAAACTGTGTTGCAAGCTCAACTTTTTAAGCCTAAATTATATGTCAATTTAAAATTTTTGAGTTTTGGTTTCTATATATAATTTTAGGTTCATATGTTTATCTAATTTTAGGAGGAAATAGAATCTTAAAAATGGGTGAGGAAGTTAAAGTTTGTATTTTCATTTATAAATCTCCAGAAATAGCAGTCATGTCTTATTTTGGTTAGTTGGTTTTAGGATAGTACCAGAGTATGAGCTCAGAGCTTTGTACTCTCAGCTTATTTTGCTTCTTGGTGCTCTACCACTTGAACCACATCTTCAGTCCAGCTTTTCTTTTACTGATTATGTTAGAAATGTAGTCTCTCAGTCTTTTCTGCCTGGGCTGCCTCTGAACTTTTATCATTAGATCTGAGTCTTTTGAGTAGCATGAGCTACTAGTGCCAATATAGTAGTTATGTTTTTAAATAACAAGTGATATTAACTAGAATAAGTAACTGTATTTATATTTGACTTACCTCTGGTTTTCACTACCTTGGTTTTCTAACCTTTTAAGGTTAGACCGTCAGGCACTTAGAAAACCAAAATCATCTGCATCCTAATACCATATCTGTAAGGAGTACTATTTAGTAATTAAACAGATTTTTAAGAAATAGTGCTCATTAGGACAGGGAGGCAGCTGATTTTGAGAAAGGCCCACATGCTCATATATTTTTTGAGGGGTGAGTTTCAGTTTGTTAGACAGTATGGAGAGGACTTGTTTTAAGTTGTGCCCTATGTAGAATGTTTTACCACTAAGTAACTGCCTTTTCTCAAACTTTCACCTTGTGAGGCATGGTGGCAGATGCATATATAATCCCAGCACTCAGAAGGCTGAATTCAAAAGCAGCCTAAGGCTACATAGACCCTGTCTGGTGAAAACATAATAATTTCTTTTAAGTTCATGCCTCCATATACTTAAGAAAGTATACATAGATTATTTATTGTTTTGTTTTTTGTTTTGTTTTTTTGTCAGTCGTGGGGCCTGAACTCTGAGCCTGGGTGCTGTCCCTAAGCTCTTCAGCTCAAGGCAAGTGCTCTAGTACTTGAGCCACAGCACCACTTCTGCTTTTTCTGCTTATGTGGTGCTGAGGAATCGAACCCAGGGCTTCATGCATGCAAGGCAAGCACTCTACCACTGAGCCACCTTCCCAGCCCTGCATAGATTATTTATTTACTTAGGTGCTGGGCATGGAACAGAGGGCCTTGTATATTTGATGTCTTGAGTATATTACTGAGTAACAGCCCTCATTTCTGATTTTTTTTTTTTAAGACAGGGTCTTGCTATGTAAACCAGGCTGGTCTCGAATTCATGGTCTTCATGATTCAGCTTCAAAACTCCTGTGATTACAAGTATATACTACCATGCCTAGTATAGTTCTTAAAGTGCTTAGTTAATCAAAATGTACTATATATGCTGAATATTAGGTTCAGGACTTCTTGTAATACTTCATTGGTACCGCTGATTAAAAATTTAATGTTTGGCCGGGCACCAATGGCTCACACCTGTAATCTAGCTACTAAGGAGGCTGAAATCTGAGGATCACGGTTGTTTTGTTTTGATTTGTTTTGAGGCTCATGGGCTTGAATGCTGGGCCTGAACACTGTCTCTCAGCTCTTCAGCTCAAGGCTAGTGCTTTACCACTTGAGCCACTGTACCACTTCCAGTTTTCTGAGTGGTTTATTGGAGATAAGAGTCTCATGGACTTTCTTGCCCAGGCTGGCTTTCAACCACAATCCTCAGATCTCAGCCTCCTTGGTAGCTAGGATTACAGGCATGAGCCACTGGCACCCAGCTTCTGAGACTCATCTCCAATTAACCACCAGAAAACTGGAAATGGTGCTGTGGCTCAAGTGGTAGAGCTCTTGCCTTGTGCTAAAGAGCTCAAGGAGAGGGCCCAGAGTTCAAGCCCACCATCACCAAAAAAAAAAGTTTGGCTGGGAATGTCGTTTAGTGGTAGAGTGCTTGCCTAGCATGCATGAAGCTCTGGGTTCGATTCCTTAATACCACATAAACAGAAAAAGACAGAAGTGGTGCTGTAGCTCAAGTGGTAGAGTGCTAGCCTTGAGCAAAAGAAGTGCAGGGACAGTGCCCAGGCCCTGAGTTCAAACCCCAAGACTGGCAACATCCCGCCCCCCCCCACACACACACACTTTTTCTCCCTCATATTTTATTAGCATCAGTTCATTGTGCAAGGGGGTTTCATATTGACATTTCCAGATGTACATACCATGTCCCCTTGAACAGACTCATCCTGTCACTCTCCCTCCTCTTCCCTGACCCCCTCCATGTAACATGCTTTAATCTTTGAATGGTTACTCTTTTCAATGCATGTCAGGAACCTGTAGTACTTATTTCTATTTTATTGTATGGTTGACTGTCTGGCCAGAGGATGAAAGTCTCCAAAACAGTGACTTTTTCCATGTCACTGTCAATGTGGATTCACATGTGTTCCATAGGACTTAAATTGACTATGTCAAGCCAATGAAGCCTGTTCAGTTACACTCCTGTTAATGTGCTGTGCATTATATAGTTTTCAGTTTTAACGTTCTTATTTGGCTTTTATGTTTTTATCCTTCAGGAGACAGCTTTGCAGAATTCAGGTCTACAGGAATCGATGATGGTTTCACAGATTTTAAGACAGCCGATAGTATTTCACCACTAGAGCCGCCGACAAAAGACACAACTTTTCCAGCATCTTTCCCCTCAGGAACTACACAACTGAAACAACAAACACAAGTGAAAAGTCCTCTGAACCTTGCAGACCTGGATATGTTTTCCTCTGTTAATTGTAGCAGTGAGAAAGCATTGCCTTTTTCGGCTGCATTTAGCACATCCAAATTAGCTTCTGCACGACCTCAGCCAGTGGTTTCTGCCACAACTACAACAACACTGGTATCCACTAAAACTTCTAATTTGGCTGATGATTTTGGAGAATTCAACCTTTTTGGGGAATATTCAAGTCCAGCATCTGTTGGGGAGCAGGATGACTTTGCAGATTTTATGGCTTTCAGTAATAACTCCATTTCATCTGAGCAAAAGGCAGATGACAAATATGATGTCCTTAGGGACGAAGCTAGTCCTGTGCCTCTCACCAGCAACTCAGGCAGCACAGCAAAGAGTGCACAGAACTCAACTGCAGCATCTACCAAGTATGATGTATTCAAGCAACTTTCCCTTGAAGGAGCTGGACTAGGTGTAGAAGAGTTGAAAGATAATACTCCTTCTGGAAAAAGTGAAGATGATTTTGCTGACTTCCACTCCAGTAAATTTTCATCCATGAACTCTGACAAATCCTTGGGAGAGAAAGCAGTGGCTTTCAGACACGCCAAAGAAGACTCTGCTTCGGTGAAGTCCCTGGATCTCCCTTCCATTGGTGGTAGCAGTGTCGGCAAGGAGGACTCTGAAGATGCACTTTCTGTTCAGTTTGACATGAAATTGGCTGATGTGGGAGGAGATCTTAAACATGTCATGTCTGATAGCTCTTTGGATTTGCCAACAGTTAGTGGCCAGCACCCTCCTGCTGCAGGTGAGGAATTGGTGAGATTGCTCTGGTAATGGTGATGGAGATTTCAAACATGTCTGTGCGTGTTGATTTACAAAAGACTGGTGAGCTGGTCCTTTACCTTTATGAATTTCTAATAATTAACCTCACTGTTTCCAGTCTCCTTGAAGCAGTGTTAAATTTGAATCTATTGGTACTTGGGCATATGGACACTGTGACTACTCTGAAACTTAGATTGGATAACCAAAATGTTTTTATTTTTGAAATCCAATTCTAATTTTTGGTGTCAGAGTCACATAAGAACCCACTGCTTAATGAACTCCCATGTTGCCAGACATTTTATAAGGACTTATGAGTGTCAGCAGTGTTTGTTCATTTTGGTGAGTGAAATCAATGTTTCCCTCTCCTATTGTCTTCTCTTGGGTATTGTCTTCTCTTGCTGCCCACATAGTAGCCAGTTTAGTTTAAAGAACCCACTTTTATAAGGCCAAGGAAGTAAAAGCTTCAAACCAGTTGTATTGCAGCTTGTTACATCCCTTGAGGAGGAAAGGGAAAGCACTTATTTACAGATGTCCCATGGCAAGGAGAGGGGCCTGTGTTGTTAGTGGAATCCAGGTGCTGTTTTGAGTGTGAACTCTTATTGCAAGTATTAGGTTATAATAAATCTGTAGATGCTAGAATAGGGTAACCACTAACTTTCTGATAAAATGTTTGAAAGCATCTTTTTAGGAATCCCTCTTTAAATTCAGTGTGGATTTACATGTAGCATTTTATTCTCTAATCCATCTTTCTGTCTCAAAAGCTAGATTTCTAGTGTTCTAGTTTTTGTTTGTTTTTTGATATGTATATAGAAAGATAAACCTATTTTGTGGCCTTTAATGATGAAAATGGTCTCAGTGTTACAGTATTATTCTAGAAATGTATTATTCATTTGAAGAGTTTTATGATTTTTTTTAACCTGAGAGGGATACATTACACACTTCCAAGATTACAGGTCCAGGCAGAAAATGTAAAGTACTGTAGATTTTGCATACATTAAATTGGTAAGTCAGAAACCAAAATGATGTCCATTCTTCAGTTATTGGTATGTTGAAGGTTTTCTTAATCTGTGTGTTTAATTAGGAGCAAATTAGCAAAGATGTTATGTATCATATTGCAACTTGCTGAGGTGTTTTCTGAGTGCCATGGACTGTCTGAAGAGCTCCTGTGCCCTTCACTATTTATTTATTTATTTATTTATTTAATGTTGTTTGAGACAGTGATTTTTTTCTTCTTGTGCGCGAGCTGCTGAGCCATAGCAATTGGTTGCAAAGTGCTCTATCTTCTGAACAATAGTATTTGATTTTTATTTAAAAATCTCATAACAGGTATACTAGCCTTTTAAACTCTGAAGTTTTCATTAGAAGCTATTTTTCTGAAAATGAATCTATATTCTTTCACAGTGCCAAGTTAGATGTCTTTATGAAATAGGTCTAGTCTAGTTTTGGAGTGTCTTTTCCCCCTATTTTATTTGGGGAGTGGAGATTGGTTTTTTAACTGAGCTCTTCTGATGGACCTGTTAAAATAATCTGTGCTCATGTTCTTTATGTACATTTGGAACATTCCAAGAATGAAACCTGCCCTGTTCAAGCCAACTCTCTCAGAGTGACAATGCTTTTAAAAGCAAGATTGTTGCCTCCGGTTGATCTGTAACCCTCCTGTTGGAAAGGAGCAGTATCCCCTTAGAGCGGTTGTTAAAAGGGTTTGATGACTGACCAAGGGGCTTGACCTGTGCTGTTGTTCAGCTGAACTACTCTATCAGTGCATTAGAGAGGGCAAGTGGCAGGCAATGCTTCAGTACCATATGGTTTTACTTTCTCCTCCTGTTTACCACAGTATCTCTTGCTCTGTGAGTTTAAGGGTTAAATATACATCTTGTTGCAGAAATAAGAAGTGGACTGGTGAAGCAAGTAAAACCTAGTAGATAGTATCTGTGGACCTTTTCCTGTTTAGAAACCCTAACTTAACTCTGAAGGGGATACTGTCTCTCTTAAACTCTTGCTATAATTCTTTGTATAGAAGGTAGATATTACCAATAACATTGCCTGATTTCTCTGCATATTATTGCATTTAAACTTTTGAGCCCTTGCTGCTTATAATTTCAATGAGTCTGCTTTTCTCCCCCGACTAAATTTAATCTCTGGCACTGCTACATCTTTATGTTTAGTTATTAAGATCATTTGGTTTTGTTGACAGCAAGAGCTTACTCTTATTTGTGGCTTTCACAAAAGGTCAGCAAGACTTCTGTAGCTACCTACCTGTAAAGCAGCTCTTCTTTGATATTAAAACTCTTTGTATTTTAATCAGCACCTTTTTTTTTAATTTGGCCACTTTCTGATGTCTTTTTTCAATTTAGACATTTTCTGTGTGAATGTGCCTTTTTGAACTTGCTTTAGTATATCCCTCTGCAAATACTGATCTGCATGCTTATTCTGATGACTTCCTTTTCCAGCTCTCTGTACTATTCTCTTTTGTGATCTGTAAGTCCTGTGTTAATAAATAATTCTTTGGCATATTTTGAAAGTGTGAGGATGTGTGTAATTTGTACTTTTTCAGTGCTAGACCAAAGGAGTACCTGGCTGGAATAAAGTTTAAAGCAACAGTATCTCTTGAAACTAGATGGGTTTTTTCCTTTTGTTTCCTCAAATACCTGTCCTGCCTCCTGAGCCTTTGGGCCTTATAATTCCATTGTTGTAAGGTTTTTAATAGAGTACTAAGTTAAGATTGAACTTTAGGGGCTACAGCTGTGGCTCAAATGGTAGAGTGCCTACCTAGCAAATGGGAGGCCCTGTGCTTAAGCATCAGTACTGAAGAAAAACAAGGTAAAACATTTTAGGACTGGGAATGTTATTCAATAGTAGAGCACTTACTGAAATATTCAAGATCCTGGATTTGATCCCCCAGAATTAGGGGGAAGGGGCTGCAGGGTTTATAGATGATGACAGACAGCACTGAGTTTGAACTCGGGACCTTGTACTTGAGCCACATTCCCAGCCTTGAGAAGTAATTAAAAAAAAAAATATTTAGCTATGGTAGTACAGGCCTGCCATCTCAGCATTTGGAGGCATAAGCAGAAGGGTCTCAAGTTTAAGGCCAACCTGCATAGTGAGATCTTAAGAAACAACTTCTAGAAAGACCAAAGAAAAGTAGCCAAATTTAGAAAACGTTGTATTTTTATTATTATACATTAATAGTACAAGGGGGTTTCTTTTGTGCTATTTTCTTTCATATGTGGATATAGTATACTTTGAACAAGTTCACCTCCTCTATTCTCATTTAACCCTCTCCATTTTAGAGTATAATAGTATAAAACCTTACAAATGGTATCATATTTTTAGAATAGACATTTAAGCCAAATAAAAACCTCAGGGAAAAAGTTTGTATTTCAATAAATGGAAGGTTTTACTCTTATATCTTGAGGCTTTTAATTCTTTGTTCTTTTAGAATTTGAGGAAGAAACAAAATTAAACTACTGAAGATGAAGACTTTGAGAAAGATTCCTGAGAGGTCATTTTCATATCTGAGTTTTGTTACTTGAGAAAGAAAAAAGTTGTTGGGATTTAAATTAACTCTTAAATAAAGGTGGGCCTGCCATTCAAAAATAGTTTGTTCCAGAGTACAATGCAATAGAAAGTTGGTTTAAAAAATTCATATAAATTCATTACATTTTAATTATGGTATGTGCTACCAACAAATTTGGAAGAAAAAGGTCTCAGTGTAGCTTCCCCATCTAGTGACAATATCTGCTGAATTAGTTTAGGAGTTTTTCATGCTGTGTATACAGCCAGTCTCACAGTGGCTTTGACTGAGGAATTCCTTTTTCAGTGGAGTTCTCTAATGCTAGAAAGTTCATCAGGGACTGCTTTATTTTAACTCCTTTCTGAGCCTAACTAATTGCTAATAACTCTACACACATATTCAAATGGAGCATCATTTCTTAAGTAACATTACTTTTTTTTTTTTTTTTTTTTTGTCAGTGTGGGGCTTGAACTCTGGGCCTGGGCACTGTCCCTGAGCTCTTCAGCTCAAGGCTAGAGCTCTATCACTTGAATCACAGCACCACTTCCAGTTTTCTGATGGTTTATTAAAGATAAGAGTCTCATGGGCTTTGCTGCCTCGGCTGGCTTTGAACCATGATCCTCAGATCTCAGCCTCCTGAGTTGCTAGGATTGCAGGTATGAGCCACTAGTGCCCAATGTAACATTACTTTTTAGGAAAGTTTGTTGTTGTTGTTGTTGTTTATTTGTTGTTGTTTTTTATACTGATCCTGTGGCTTAAACTCAGGCCTGGGTTCTGTCCCTGAGATTTTTTTGTTCAAGGTCTAGCTCCTTATCACTTGATCCACAGCTCCATTTCTGGGGTTTTTGATGGTTAATTGGAGATAAGAGTTTTACACTTTGCTGCCTGGGCTGGCTTCAAACTACCATCCTCAGATTTCAGCCACCTGAGTAGCTAGGTTTACAGACATGAGTTTTAATAATACAATAATATAGAAAAAACTTATTTGCAGTGAAGACTTGAATTTATTTATTTTTTTTTTGTCGGTCATGGTCCTGAACTCGGCCTGGGCTCTGTCCCTCAGCTCTTCAGCTCAAGGCTAGTGCCCTACCACTTGAGCCACAGCACCACTTCCAGCTTTTTTCTGTTTATGTGGTGCTGAGGAATCGAACCCAGGGCCTCATGCATGCAAGGCAAGCACTCTACCACTGAGCCACCTTCCCAGCCCCCAAGACTTGAATTTTTTTAATAATTTTTTATTGAGTTTAAGTGATTACGTAAATTTCACAAATTTCACAGTATTGTGGGATAGTGATACTTAAAGTCACAAACACATTTGAACCTCCACAGGGCAGATTGCCATTAGAAGACTTGAATTCTGTGCTATAGGTTCAAACAAACATACTGTATTTTCTGCATGCTAAGTAAGATATGATGGGCTAATACTTGGCTTCTATATCAATACTTGAGAAATTACACAAATGTATTTATGGTCTTCAGTCATCAGTCATGTTCAAATCCCTGCTGATTGTTAGAAGTAGCAAATGAACATAAGGGTTCTGCCATTGAGCTAACTTTCAGACAAACCATTTTATTTATTACTGAGCTGCAGTTCTAGCTTTTTGTTTTTGTTTTGCCGGTTGTGGGGCCTGAACTCTGGGCCTGGGCGCTGTCCCTCAGCTCTTCAGCTGAAGGCTAGCGCTCTACCATTTTAAGCCACAGCGCCACTTCTGGCTTTTTCTGCTTATGCGGTGCTGAGGAATCGAACCCAGAGCCTCATGCATGCAAGGCAAGCAAGCACTCTACCACTGTGCCACTTTCCCAGCCCCATAGCTTTTTGTTTTTATATAATTTGAGTATTTTTTCTTTTTGTGACAATGAATTGAGGACCTCCCATTTATCAGGCTGGTGTTCTACACTTGAACCATGTCGTCACTTCATTCAAGTGCTTTTTGTTTTATTTATTGGTAGTACTGAGGATTGAATCAAGGCTTTATGCTTGCAAGGCAGAAACTCTGCCACTGTAGCCACCTTTCAGGCCCCTCATTTGAATACTTCCAATATCCTGTTTTAGAAAAATGTTGGCTCAGCAGGGTGCTGGTGGTTCATGCCTGTAATCCTAGCTACACAGGAAGCTGAGATCTGAGGATCATGGTTCAAAGCAGCCCCGGCAGAGAAGTCGATGAGACTCTTTATCTCGAATTAACCACCAGAAAACCGGAAGAGGCACTGTGACTCAAGTAGTAGAGAGCTTGCCTTGAGCTGAAGAGCTGAGGGACAGTGCTCAGACCCAGAGTTCAAGCCCCACAAGCGACACACACACACAAAACATGTAGGCTCAGTAAAGTGAGAGTATAAAAGAGTCTCATACATAGGAATTCTTTTTGTACTACCCTATTTGTTGCACAACCAAATGGCCTCAAAAGAAATTTTCATCTTCTGTGCTTCTTTGCATAACTTTGTTTACCTATTGAAGACTATGGATGGGCCACTGTCTTTGGCCTTCTAGCTTCCTCTGACTTAAAATACTCATAGAATTGCCACTTTCTTTTCTTTTTAATTGAATTTAAACAGAAACATGCGGGAGCTTAGAGAGAATGTGGGTGTAACTTAAACTATAGCATATGGGAGTGTGTATAAATGAAGGATGAGAAGTTTCTGTGAAATTTAGAAAACATTAGAAGAAACATGCACCAGTGGTTCATGCCTATAATCCTAGCTAATCAGGAGGCTGAGCCAGGCAGAAAAGTTCACTTAGACTCCAGCTCCAAAAAAGCCCTCAGGAAGCAAGGCTGTAGATGTGGTTCAAGTGGTAGAATGCCATTCTTGCAGGCAAACCAATCAAGTGGGAAGTCCTGATTTCAAACCCCAGTACTGCAAAAGTAAATACAAAGGAGGATGATTATACCATAGCATTTCCTAGCCTTATATAAAAACATTATTGCCAGGCACCAGGATGATTATACCATAGCATTTCCTAGCCTTATATAAAAACATTATTGCCAGGCTGGACAGAAAAGACTGTGAGACTCCTGCCTCCGTAAACTACCCCCCAGAAAAGCTGGAAATGGAGTTGTAGCTTAAGTGGCAGAGCGCTGGCCTTGAGCAAAAGAAGCTTAGGAACAGTGCCCTGGCGCTGTGTTCAAGGCCTAGGACTGGCACCAAAACAAACAAAAAAACATTATGGTACCCCTAAAAGCCATAGCATCTGGGCCTGGGAAGTTGACTCAGTGGTAGAGTGCCTGCCTTGCATGCATGAAGCCCTAGGTTCGATTCCTCAGCACACATAAACAGAAAAAAGCCAGAAGTGGTGCTGTGGCTCAAGTGATAGGGCACTAGCCTTTAGATGAAGAGCTGAGGGACAGTGCCCAAGCCCAGAGTTCAAGCCCCATGACCACCAAAAAAAAAACAAAACAAAACCCATAGCATCTTTCACTTACACTGTGATCATCATTTTTGTTACTGCTTTCTTAAGTATCACCTGTAAAAGTATTTGAGACCTTATTCTCTAAGGTAGTAATAATAGGGCTGTTTATTCTCTAATAGGGCTGAGGATGAAGAAGATCTGACATGGCTTGCTTTGGTAAATGAAGTCTGGGTTAAATCAATATAAGGAATTAAAAGACATTTTTGCCTTGGTCCAGTGAACACCTACTGTTATAAAACACTTGAAAATAGTAGAATTTGCACATTTATTTCCATTCTTCTAAGTCTTTTCCTCAAAAGCTAGCAGACTGTGTGTGTGTGTGTGTGTGTGTGCGCGCGCGCGCGCGCGTGTGTGCGCGCATGCGCGCTGTCAGCTTTAGAACATGGCCATGGAAATGGGTAGGGCCTTCTGTGTTCCATAGCAGCAACTCAAATGCTTGGAAATTTTTTATTTATGTCCATTCAAAAGGAATTTTGGCATGGGTTATGGTAGAGACTGATAAGGTTGCTTCCAACATGAAAAATAAATCCCTTTCTTGATTTGAGATCTACAATGGAAAGCAGGTTATACAGTTGATTCCTTTGCCCTTGGTAGTAGGACTTTCCTGGCTGTAAACAAGTACATGTATTAAAGCACACAATTTGATGTGTTATCTGTGTGCAATTGCAGTCTAGCTTTGCATGGCCTAGGAATTCTCCAACTGGAATTGGAAATATAGTTGTAATTCTCTGTTCATTTTATTGCATTCATTTTCTATTTTCTTTTCTTTTTCTCTTGCAATGTTCAGAATTCAGCTTTCAAATTGACAGCCCATCTATAGTTAACTTCAGAGATTACAAAATAAAGTATGGGTTATTCCGTATCATTTTTGTCTACGCAGTCTTTATCATTAATGTGATGAGGCTTACAAAATCTATAACATTTTAATACCATTATACAAATATAAATAGATATTTGTCTTTATATGGGTTGTTTAACAAGTATAGAATTGTAAAAAGAGGAAAGAAGGAATTTTTTAAAACATAATTTTGTTATTACAATGTTGTGTAGAGGGATTACCATTTAACAAGTCAGGTAAATAAGTACATTTCATTTTTTTGTACAATATCACCATTCCTCTACTTTCTCCCAGTTTCCCCCTCCTGTCCTTGCCCACAAGCTCCATTTTCCAAATAGTGTATAATGAATGCCATGACTGCATTTATTCACCATAAGAGATTTTCTTGCTTTAAAACATACCTTTAATGAAACTGATGCACTACATTTTTTACAAGTATTTGTTATGCTAGAAAATACTCTATAGTTACACTGTTTATAAAAACTAAGCTTTAAGCATTTTACATAAGCATTCTGTCTTACATTGCCTATATAACAGCAGGTTTAGTATTTAATGTGTTCAAAGGATATACTCTTAATTATTTTTGACCCTGTAGTAGCCAGTAAATAAGCAAAAGTGAATATAAAAGTCAAAAGTTTGATTTCAGTGATTCTTGTATGCTTACTCTTCATTTAGAAAAAAAAGAAAGTATTAAATGTTTCACGTTTTAGTCTTTCATTTGGTTTTTTGGTCATTTCTACGAGTTGTTCCAGAAGGCAAAATGTATATGTGCATCAACTTTAATAAAAGTAACTTTCACTAAAAACCTTTGTAATTATAAAAATATGTAAAAATCAATTTCTTAATAATTTAAAAATATGTAAAAATGCTTCAACTAAGGTAGCCCTTATTTCTTATACTTTCACTGAATTCTAAGTTTTTGTAAAAAGCTTTCTGTTGCATAATTGTACAGAATGATCTTTCTATTACCATAGTAACTTGGTTGCATTATTTGAACTGGAGTTATCATTTTATTAAATTTATGTTTGGTCCCTAGGAAAATTGCTACCTTTTGTAGATGTGTCTGAAAACACTTTCTAATATAGCTTCCCCAAAGAGCTTTCTGGTAGAATCTAATAATAAAAACATCTGTATTGTGAAACATTCTTCTTAATGTGCCCTTTGAAGACTAGTCTTATGTATTGCTTCATTTGGCTTTGGGCACCTTCTGATCCCTTTAAGTAGAAGAAGGAAACAAATACAGCAAGAGACTAGGAAAACATCTTATCTGAAGGCTTGTTTCATTTATTAAGCAAAATTTTCACCTGAGTCTCTTTTTCCTTCTGCTTAATAAGCCATGTTTGAAGGTACAATTTGTAGTATAGAATTTTTTTTGGGGGGGGTCCGGTTGTGGGGCCTGAACTCTGGGCCTGGGCTCTGTCCCTCAGCTCTTCAGCTCAAGGGTAGAGCTCTACCACTTGAGCCACAGCACCACTTCCGGCTTTTTTCTTTTTGCTTATGTGGTGCTGAGGAATCGAACCCAGGGTCTCAGGCATGCAAGGCAAGTGCTCTACCACTAAGCCACCTTCCCAGCCCCCTGTAGTATAGAATCTTAAAATATTCCATCATGCAGTGAAAGATAACTTGCTTTTCACTGGTTGGATTCTGGTAGCATTTTAATTATTAGTACCCTTTTCCTAAGGAAGCTTAGAGAAAGAGATTTATTGTTGAGGAGCTATATGTTACAAGCCTGTGTATCTCATAAACTATGCAGCATTGCCATGAAAGAAATAAATATAACCTAATGTTAGTTAGTTCACATTTTGACTTATGAAAGCCTGGGTTATAAAACTTTTGAACATTTTCCTTGTAAATCATGTATGAAGGTGCTTGTTGGGGACATTTGGCTGTCTTGCCTCGTAATCAATGACTGAAATGAAATAAATACTTCCTATCAGCCCAACCAGATAAACTGCAATATCATGATGGGAACTCCTCCACACCAGTCCTGTTCAGTTTCAGCTGGTTTTACCTTTTGAAAAAAGCTAGAAACTTTTCTTCTAGTAATATCACTAAAATGTTGAGTTGGGTTTTTAAGCCAGGTGCCAATGGTTTAGGCTTGTAATCCTAACTACTCAGGAGGTTAAGATATGAAGATCACAGTTTGAAGCCGGTGTAGGCAGACAAATCGAAGAGGCTTTTTATCTCCAAATAGCCATCAAAAAACTAGAAGTGGAGCTATGGTTTAAATGGTAGAGCACCCAGGCTCTGAGTTCAAGTCTCAGTACAGGCACAAAAATGCATTCCATTTTGAACTATAAAGATTACAACTCCTAGATGTTATGTTCTTCCACCTGACCCTCCTGGCCTTTCACACACAGACCACAGTTGATCATCCTAACACAGCCATTCTAGCCCATGGTCTTGCCCTCATTGTACACATGAGCAAAACCAAGGTTAAGAAATGGGAGGCAATTTCTCTAGTGTCCCACAAGTTAAGTAAGCAGCAGAGTTGAACTTGGTTTTATCTGCACTAGAAACCCACATTCTTAACTGCTGTTTCATGCTACCTCTTTAAATTTATTGTTGAAACATGTATTAAGAATGCATTGTATAATGAATCCTCTACCCCAACATTTCTGCTTTCTACTTCTTTCCCTTTTATTTATGAATGGGCATGGGAGATACATAGTTGAAGCAAAAACAGGAGTTCCACAGGACTCAGACTTTTGGTTCTGTTTTTTAAGGACTAAAGTAGATTAGACTGATTTTCCTCTCTTCACATTCCATCTCAGCAGTATGACGTCCAAATTGACCAAAATAGCAACTAGGTAAGTAATTGATTAAATAAAAATCTCATATTTGGCTTTACCTGAGATAGGAGTTAATAATTTATACAAGTTAAATGACATTGTTTTTATTTTAGATAGGATAAACTGTCAACTCTTAATTAGTCTTGTACAGTTCATATGACCATGCTTTAAAGAACTTTTTCAAACGAAGTCAAGAGTTTATAAGGGGACAGTTTATTAAATCATCTTAATTTTCCATCAAACAGTATATACATCACTAGATGAACCTTGTGTCTCTTTTAGCAATTTTTAAATAGAAAGAAAATGAGTCTTTGTAACCAAACATCTATGCAGACTCAAGGCCAATGTGTTGAGATTTTTTTATTTTTGGGGTTTGTTTTTTTTTTGTCTGTTTGTTTGTTGGTCGTGGGGCTTGAACTCAGGGCTTAGGTGCAGTTCCTGAGCTCTTTTTGCTCAAAGCTAGACTCTACCACTTTGAGCCAGAGCACTACTTTCAGTTTTCTGGTAGTTAATTGAAGATAAGAGTCTCATAGACTTTCCTGCCCGGGCTGGCTTTGAACCACAATCCTCAGATCTTAGTCTGCTGAGTAGCTAGGATTACAGGCATGAGCCACCAGCGCCCGGTTCTTTTTGTTTTTCTTAAGATCAAGCATTATAACCCAACTCCATTAGTTTTAGTACATACTCTAAATTCTGTTACTCCAGCATGACATAAAGCTAATAGCATGTGCTAGGCATTTTTGCTTCTGCAGAATTTAGGGGATTTTGCCGAAATTGTGAGCTTGCCTCTAATTTTGGGGTCTTATTTCCCTTTCAGATATAGAGGACTTAAAATACGCTGCTTTTGGGAGCTACGGTAGCAATCTTGCAGTGAGCACACTTACGAGCAGTGACTGGTCAGACAGGGATGACACATCTCAGGGCAGAAAACTCTCTCCATTTGTCCTCTCAGCAGGAAGTGGCTCCTCAGCTGCCTCAGTTCTTCTAAAGAAAGAGACATCGTTTGGCAGTTCTGAAAACATCACCATGACATCTCTCTCCAAAGTAACGACTTTTACAAGTGAAGATGCTCTTCCTGAGACTCCCTTTCCAGCTTTTACCAGTTTTAAAGATATGATTCCTCAGACCAGTGAACAAAAGGAGTATGAAAGTGGGGACTACAAAGATTTTGCTAGACAGGATCTGCCTGTAGTTGAACAGAGCCAAGAGGCTACATGCCCAAGCCCAGCGTCCAGTGCCACCTCTCATGAAACCCCCAAAGAATGTTCAGATGACTTTGGAGAGTTTCAGAGTGAAAAGCCGAAGATCAGCAAATTTGACTTTTTAGTAGCCACTTCACAAGGCAAAGTGAAATCCAGTGAAGAAATGATCAAAAGTGAGCTTGCAACCTTTGACCTTTCTGTTCAAGGTGAGTAGCTACAAGGTAGATTTTACTGCTGTGGATGTATTCCACTGAGTTGTTAGATATTCTTTCTTTCTTTCTTTGGTGCCAGTCCTGGAGCTTGAACTCAAGGCCTGGGCACTGGCCCTGAGTTTCTTTTATTCTCAAGGCTAGTGCTCTACCACGTGAGCCACAGTGCCACTTCCAGCTTTTTCTGAGTAGCTTATTGAAAATAAGAATCTCAAGGACTTTCCTGCCCAGGCTGGCTTCAAACCACAATCCTCAGATCTCAACCTCCTGAGTAGCTAGGATGATAGGCATGAGCTGCCAGCAACCAGCTTAGATCTTCTTTCTTAAGTTGGTTCTTGGTTTAGTAGGAAATATATCTTCTTTCTAGCTTCTGAAATCGGGGCCAATTGCATATTGCTCTAATAAAGGCTGCCCTGAAATGGAAGTCAAATCAGTATCCCTTAGTCACATTTTGAATTAAACACAAACAGGACATGGACTAAACAGAGCATGTAGTTGTTGTTCACTAGTTTAGAGATGTACTATTTAAAATAGCCAGAGAGGGGCTGAGAAGGTGGCTCAGTGGTAGAGTGCTTGCCTTGCATGCCTGAGGCCCCGGGTTCGATTCCTCAGCACCACATAAGCTAAAAGAAAAAAAAAGCCGGAAGTGGTGCTGTGGCTCCAGTGGTAGAGAGCTAGCCTTGAGCTGAAGAGCTGAGGGACAGCGCCCAGGCCCAGAGTTCAGGCCCCACGACCAGACCAAAAAATAAAAAAATAAATAAAAATAAAAAATAAAATAGCCAGAGAGTAGTCTGGGGTATAGATCATTGGTAAAGTACTTACTTACCTACTATGAACAAGGCCTTAGCTTCCATCCCTAACACCCCCCACAAAAAAAAAAAAGGCTAAAAAATAGATTTGATCTTCTTGTGGGCAAGATCTTTCCCTGGTTTATAGTATCTTTTATTCCAGAGGCTGCAATGTGGTGGCTGAGGTCTGTATTCATCCTGCAGGTCTGTTTCAACTGATGCATAAAGTGTGAGATAATTGTTCATACTTAAAAATTATAAATTGTCTAATGTGGATTTCTAGCTTTAAAAAAAAAGAGTAACACTATCTTGCAACACTAGAACTGCCTTCTCATGTCTTAACAAGAGCTGAGTAGAACACCCCTAGAAATGGGACATGGTCTCTACTAATTCTATCTCCAGCTGGCCTACTTTTTCATTGCTTTTCTTGCCTGCCTCTAAGAACATTTGAATTTACTTTAATCTCATCCTGACAGAAGAGTTCATGGGACTTCAGTTGGATTGAGAAAGTATGAAGAGTTCAGGTACAAATCCATAAACTAATGAGTAGGAAAGCAACACAACTGTTGCTTCAGTGTTTCTGCTCTTAGAATAATAG
The DNA here is from genome assembly GCF_000151885.1 of Dipodomys ordii. Lineage (NCBI taxonomy): Eukaryota > Metazoa > Chordata > Mammalia > Rodentia > Heteromyidae > Dipodomys > Dipodomys ordii. Next base: position 987,082 of record NW_012267235.1, read on the forward strand.
AACAATTGAGCTAGATAAGAGAAGAATAGTAGGAAAAATTAAAGGTAGGGACACTAAGCAAGGGAAAGCAATAGAAAGGATTCATCGAGAAGTTTTCTAGAGTGAATAAAGAGTTTCCTAGAATGAATAAGGATTGTTTCTAAATGGTTCGTGACATACTGTCTGAAAAAAAAGGGGGGGGGAAGAATTGTGTAAGCAGGAGCCTCTGCTGGAGCTAAGCTGAGTAATCAGAACCTTTGCTTTTATCATCCCTCCTCCCAGGATCACACAAGAGGAGTCTGAGCCTCGGTGATAAAGAAATAAACCGGTCCTCACCTTCTCCAGCCCTGGAGCAGCCTTTCAGAGACCGTTCCAACACTCTGAGTGAGAAGCCTGCTCTACCTGTCATCCGTGACAAGTACAAAGATCTAACTGGAGAGGTAGAGGTGAGTAGAGTTCTTTTCTACAGGGGATCAGATAAAAGACCAGCTGAGTCTTGAGGACCCCAGGAATAAATGTTTTGAAATTTCACCTGAGGAAATGATCAAGAGAATGACAGAGAATAACAGAGAGCCGGGCACCAGTGGCTCATACCTGTAATCCTAGCTACTTAGGAGGCTGAGATCTGAGAATCATGGTTCAAAGCCAGCCTGGACAGAAAAGTCCATGAGATTCTTATCTCCAATACACTACTCAGAAAAAGCTGGCACTGTGGCTCAAGTGGTTGATTGTCATACAGCTGAATGTTAAAACATCGAAATAAAGGAGAAAGGGGCAATGTTCAAGATATTTTGTTTCTCTTTGCTCCATCTTGGTTCCATGCTCTCTTCCTCCTGTAGCCAGCACACTTAAATTTCATTTCCTCACTCCTATTAGCCATACACACATTTGCACAGACATTATAGCTAGGAGTGGGAAGCCAGTGATTTGACATCAGCCAGGGATTTGACTGCATACCTCCAGGTGATTGCCTATAAAGAAAGGCTACTGATGGAAATAGCAAGGTAGCATTGGCAAAGGAAAGCTGCTATAAAACATGTCCTTCAGGCTCATTTGCCATGTGCTTAGAAACACTAATTATTAATTTTAAATAATGATCACTGGGTTCAGAACAATCAACTACTTTTATGACAAGGCTTTCAATAAAAAGGAGCCTTCCATCTCTTTATTGACAAAGTCATAAGTAGAGGATCCAAGGGTTGCCCATTTAACCCAGGTCTTTGTATACAATCCACAGGAAAATGAGAGATATGCATATGAGTGGCAGAGATGCCTGGGGAGTGCTCTGGATGTGAGTATGTACTTTGGTGTTACACCCATGTAAGTGCTCTCTTGCACTGTTGTGTCCTCTCTTTGGTTCTTTTGAGTGGACAGAGGCAAGCTTGATGGGAGTCATGGCCCTGAACAACGTGAAAATTATTCATCTCAAATAAGGATTCTTTCATACTTACAACAGCAAAGTTTGACTTATTTGTCAACACTTTCCTCTTCAGTCAGGGTGTTTGAGAAGTAACAAGACAATAGTATTATCTATACCTAAATAAAAATAGTCCTTAAAGTAGGTTCTTTAGAACCTCTATCTTTTCAGTTGCAAAGAAGTGGCAGCTAGTTTCTTTAAGGTTAAAACTAAATTCTCAGCTTTGTTTCAGTATAAGCATCAGTCATAGTTTTTCACATTTCCTTGCTTTTTTTGGTTGGATTTTCTAGTAATTGGAAATTGATTTGCAATGAACTTTCTATATAAGGGAATGTGATTTCATTTCTTTTTTTTAAAATCCTACATATTTATTCTTCAATGATTTAAAAAGTGATTGGATTCACCCCAATGTCTAATTGCATTATTTGGGGTTATTTAATCAATAACAGCATATTTAATGTTTTTTTATTGTGAACATACTGTACAGAGGGGATACAGTTACATGAGCAAGGTAATGAGTACATTTCTTATCAAGCATTG
>NW_012267235.1:990276-1008274 GCF_000151885.1 Dipodomys ordii
CCTGTAATCCTAGCTACTCAGGAGGCTGAGATCTGACGATCATGGTTCAAAGCCAGCCTAGGCAGGAAAGTCTATGAGATTCTTTATCTCCAATTAACCACCAGAAAACTGGACGTGGCACTGTGGCTCAAGTGGTAGAGCACCCTTCTTGAGCTGAAGAGCTCAGGACCAGCGCCTAGGCCCAGAGTTCAAGCCCATGGCCTTTTTACATTATTAGCACATTTAATCTTTTCAGCCATTTTGTAAAGAGGTACTATTAATATCACAACATTACAGATGAGGCAACTGAAAAGGAGATTCCCATGATTTACATGGCTAGTAAGGGGTAGAACCTAGTAAGATTTGAGCCTAAACATCCTAGCCCTAGAGTCTCTGCTGTTAACTAAAGGTCAAATGGCAGCATTGACAGATGTGCTGACTCCAAAGAATAGGTATGTTCACTTCTGTTATGGCTATCTGCTTCTGAGAGACACCTGCAAGCAACTAAGTTGCTTAGTCCTGCTCTTCGCTCTTTGCATACTCCAGCACCTAACCTCTGTCCTCTCACCTGGCAGGAGTGGTAGAAGTATACCGAGTAACCAAACGTGTGGAGCTGGGGATCAAAGCCACTGCAGTGTGCAGTGAGAAACTCCAGCAGCTGCTAAAGGACATCGATAAAGTCTGGAATAACTTAATCGGCTTCATGTCACTTGCCACTCTCACAGTAAGCACGTTAGACAATGCAGCAGTGGTTTTTCTTTCCAGAAACCTAACTTGTGAACCTGGGGCTACATTCCTATGATGGCACTTGTCAGAAGATGATGATACTTCCAGGATCCTGTTTGGTTAAAGGAGGAAGGTGACATGCTAAGCTGGCTTCTAGAGAGCTTGCAAAACCCACCAAACTTATAAAATAAGAGTGTAGGGAGCTGGGAAGGTGGCTCAGTGGTAGAGCTCTTGCCTTGCATGCATGAGGCCCTGGGTTCAATTCCCAAGCACCACATAAGCAAAAAGAAAAAAAGCCGGAAGTGGTGCTGTGGCTCAAGTGGTAGAGCACTAGCCTTGAGCTGAAGAGCTGAGGGACAGCGCCCAGGCCCAGAGTTCAGGCCCCACAACCGGACCCAAAAAAAAAAAAAGAGTATAGCACATTTACCCTACATCCTTCAACAGACATGCAAGTTTAAAAAAAGAAAGGCTTGATTTGAGTTCCTTTTCTCCTGCTCAAACAGGCACAGTTCTGCTGCTTCCCAGATATCTACCAGGAAATGAGGTGTCTGTCTTTCCCTCTAGTAGGTTTCTGAAAGAGAAGTTGTCAGGGAAGTTATTAACTTTCACCAGTTGTTTTTCTCCTCCTTTATATTTTATTAAGTAGAATTTGTATGTTGGTATATCCATACCTATTAGTCATAATGATATCCTTTTTCACAAGTCAGAAATTTATGTTCTTCCCACATCAGGAATAAATACTGTTCTTTCTTTTCTCTTTTACATTTAACTGCGTAACCCATCTGAACAGGACTGCAGCTGTGTGGTACGAAGCAGTTCTCACTGCTCTGAAACAGGCAGTAGGATTTGTAGCAGTCGCAACAACCTGCCTCAAACAGCAAATCTTCCCTCTGTTGTTACATTGCTTCTACTTTGCAGTATTAAGTTCTTAAAGAATTTAAGTAATTTCTCAAATTTATTTCATTCTTTTGAATCATTTTTATTTACTTATTTATTTATTTTTGGACAGTCCTGGGGCTTGAACTCAGGGCCTGGGCACTGTCCCTGAGCTTCTTTTGCTCAAGGCTAGTGCTCTACAACTTGAGCCACAGTGCTACCTCTGGCTTTTTCTGTTTATGTGGTACTGAGGAATCAAACCCAGGGCTTCATGCATGCGAGGAAAGCATTCTACCACTAAGCCACATTCCCAGCCCACCATTTTTTAATTTGTGGCCCCCAAATCACACAGTTTAGATAATTATTTTTAGAAAAATTAATTGGCCAATATAATAATAAATGGAATGTAGACTTTGAAGTGTTAAAATTATGTTTATTTGGCAATATGAAATTCTTTGCAAATCTGAATTCAACAGGTTAAATGTACTGTTTGGCAAAAATTCATAGCATTTCTACATATTAACAATAGTTGGAAAATATAATGAGGGCTGCGAATGTGGCTTAGTGGTAGAGTGCTTGCCTAGCATGCATGAAGCCCTGGGTTTGATTCCTCAGTACCACATAAACAGAAAAAGCTGGAAGGTACACTGTGGCTCAAGTGGTAGAGTGCTAGCCTTGAGCAAAAGAAGCTCAGGGACACTACCCAGACCCTTAGTTCAAGCCTGAGGACTGGCAAAGAAAGAAAATATAATGAAATAGGCTTGACTGTTTTTTTCTTTCTTTCTTTCTTTTTGGTTAGTTGTGGGGCTTGAACTCAGAGCCTTGTTGCTGTCCCTGATCTCTTTTTGTTCAAGGCTAGCACTCTACTACTTTGAGTCACAGCTCCATTTCATGTCTTTGAGTGATTAATTCGGAGATAAGAGTCTTATGGAGACTTTTCTGCCCAAGATGACTTCAAACCATGATCCTCAAATCTCAGCCAGGTGGTGGTGGCTCACACCTGTAATCCTAGCTACTCAGGAGGCTGAGATCTGAGCGTCATGGTTCAATGCCAGCCAGGGAAGAAAAGTCTATGACACTCTTATCTCCAATTAAGTCACAGAAAAAGCTGGAAGTGGTACTGCGACTCAAGTGGTAGAGTGCTAGCTTTGAGAAAAAGGAGCTCAGGGACAGCACCCAGGCCCAGACTTTGAGCCTTAGGACCAGCGGGAAAAAAAAAAAAGACACCAAGTGAGGGTTCAGAGATTAATTACCTGCAACCCTACAGTGGTAGAATGCACTGCAAATTGTACATGAACACCACTGCATATTTATTTCTCTAAATTACCTCTGTTCTTCCAATTACAATTGCTTTTCACATTGTTAACTGCGACAGAAAAATAATCACTCTGTTCAGATGTTTTTCTTTATTGTATCATTCATTTCTTCTTGACAGGCAGATAGATCCTCAAGTCTGTAAAACAAACTTGAATTGCACACTGCCTGAAGAATGGCATATATTACACAGAAGTTTAAGGCAAGACTTGTCCTAAAGAAGCCTTTGCTATGTAACATATCAAAATAGCTACATAAAGATAAATGACATACAATCCAACACCTGTGTAGTTGAGTTGTAACAAAATTGTATAAACCACAGTGACTGTGGAAAAGAAGCCCACAGCAAGAAGCTGGTTCCTACAGAGAGGCCTGACTGAGGTTGTATAGGAAGCTTTGACCCCTTCATCCCACCACTTCATGGTAAATGTGTCCTCAATGGACCACACTGTCACTGTGAGGCTCCTTGACTTCTTTTTTTTTTTTTGGGTCCGGTCGTGGGGCCTGAACTCTGGGCCTGGGCGTTGTCCCTCAGCTCTTCAACTCAAGGCTAGCGCTCTACCACTTGAGCCATAGCGCCACTTCCGGCTTTTTTCATTTTGCTTATGTGGTGCTGCGGAATCGAACCCAGGGCCTCAGGCATGCAAGGCAAGCGCTCTACCACTGAGCCACCTTCCCAGCCCCTCCTTGACTTCTTCAGTATGTGACCCCTCCCATTATCAATAGTTTCCATTTGTTTTGCACTTAGCATCTGCTCTCTTCCTTGTATTCATTCTCATTTAATGCAGTAACAAGCTGTGAGGTCAGCAGTATTTTCTTTGTTTTTTTACAATTGAAGAAATCAGGAGCTCAGAGAAAATAAAAAGACCTAAATTGAGATCTGGCATCTGAATCCACATCATTGTTTTAAAATTTACACTTTTCCCCACTATGTTATTTTTAACTTTCGAGGTCCTAGAAAAGGCTTGTTCTTTTTTTTTTTTTTGGTCCGTGGTGGGGCTTAAACTCTGGGCCTGGGTGCTGTCCCTGTGCTCTTCAGCTTAAGGCAAACACTCTAACACTGGAGCCACTGACACCTCTGGTTTTCTAGTGGTTTATTGGAGATAAGAGTCTCACAGACTTTCCTGCCTGGGCTGGGCTGGCTTTGAACCATGATCCTCAGATCTCAGCCTCCTGAGTAGCTAGGATTATAGGCATGAGCTACTGGCACTCACCGTCTTGTTCTTTCTTAATGGAGAATCCATAAGACTATTCCCTTTAAACAGTGGCTGCATCGCTGCATGGGGGCTGGAGTGGAACTCAGTAGAATGTGTGCTTAGCAATCAGTACATGGCCTGTACACACACACACACACACAAAATCAGCATTATCTTCCTCTAGGAGGAAAGCTCCAGTTGTGGTATGCACTACAGTAGGGATGCTTGGATGAAGGAAAGTAAGGTACAAAGTCCTAAACTCCGAGTTGTGGTCTCTTAATATTTACTTGAATTGGATGTTACATAGGCAAAGAGGTTTTATGCTGCTCTTTCCCACTAACCCTCCCTTTGCCTGAAACCCCCTCTTGTGGCAGAAGCATGGACCCCTCTGGCACAAAGACCCTGAAGCAACCTGCTCTCTAGGGGAAAAGTCTATTGTATAAGATGGGATGCTCTGACGGTCTGCCCCCCTGAGTAAATTGTTACCTAAGCCTTTATCTATCTCCTGAGTATGGATTGAAGTTCTGTAGATCTGAAACAAAGAATTCAGTTTGGGAGGAGGAGAAGGGTAAAGGGAAACCTGATCAATGCTTGCCTTACAAAATCTAATAGAAAAGACTTTTTCTCCAGACCCAGCCAACTGGAGATCCCACAGGCTCTTTGATTCCATTGTTACTTACCTTCAATGTCATACAAATTCTTTTCTGATTCCTTTCATTGAGAAATAGCAGTGAATTTCAGTGAAGTTATTTCCTATTGCTGTGGCTTTTGTGTGTGTGTGTGTGTGTGTGTGTGTGTGTGTGTGTGTGTGTGTGTGTGTGTGTACGTGCGCGCGCGTGCTTACGCATGTGCATATGAGTGTACAAGCATGTGCTGATCCTTTTCCTTGAACTCAGGACCTGTCGGAGCACTGTTCCTGAGATTTTTTTTTTGCCCAAGGCTAGTATTCTACCACTTGAAACACAGTTATACTTTCAGCTTCTTGGTGATTAATTGAAGAAAAGAGTCTCATGGACTCTGCTCAGGCTGACTTTGAACATCAGTCTTACAAGAGCAGGGCAGGCGGTAAGACTAAGCCAGAGTGATGTGAAGGGAGGGAGAAGGGGAAGGGAGGGCCACCCTGCTGGGAGTGCAGCCCTGCCAGTCAGTTCATTTCAGCTTCTTAGCTCTTAGCTCTAAGAGGATCTGTGCTAATTTGTTACCACAGCAATTTCAGAGTATTATACAAAACATTGTAACCAAGCCAACAGGAAAAGTCTAGGATTGCTTGTGGAACTGGTGTCTAGGTCACTCTTTATATCTGACATGCTAGATAAAGTTTTGTGGTGGTAACAAACATGCCCTCTAATCTTAGCAGTACACAACAGCTCAGCTTGCTTTCTTGCTTATACTGTAGGTGCATCTCAAGTAGGATTGGCTCTATACCATTGGCCTTTTCACTTGGTGACCAGAGATGACAGAACCTGTACCACGTTGAGTGTAGTTGGCCACCACAGAAGGTCAAGGCAGCATGACAGATGGCATGTTGGTGTTAAAGGCATCCTTTCAGTGGTGATGCATGTGATTTAGAGCACACGGTCTGTTTCATTGCAATTTACCTAGCTATGCCTAATTTAGGAGAGAAGAGAAGTCTGTGCTACCATTTATTTAGGAAAGGAGAATGTGAGTGTTGATTTTAAAAAATGCTATGTACCACCAAACTCTTTCTTAATAATGATTTTCTTGAATACTACTTAGAAGTTTATTACTGGCTCAAGATTCAGGATTATGTAGCTCCATCTGACTGTAGGACTTAATTTGTGTAAGCACATGGTGTTTAATATAAATATTCATCTTTACTAAATACATAAGATACCTGCCAATTAAAGTAGATGGTGACTTTGCAGTAATCTGTAGAATGTGTACGTTTTGATACAGTTGTGGCCAATGAGTGGTATCAAATTCTGTTATACACTACAATAATCCCCAGCTTATCCATATGTACTGAGGAAGCTTAATTTTATCATTTGAAAGATTAATTTGTTTAGAGGATAAAATATGTACTCTGAGGGTTTTCACTGGATATACTAGTAGGACCTTTTCATTTGCTCTCATTATGCCTTTGGTAAACAGATATTCAAAAGCTTTATTAATTTACTGATTTCATGATTCAGAGTTTTTTAGATTCTATTTCTCAAATAGTCCTGACTCATGAATGTCTATGATGTAGATTACAGAGGTGATAATATGTTTTTAACCTCTTTGTAAAGCTTGTTAGAGTTTTTCTCTCAAAGCAAGTAATTACATAGACTATTTTGTTGTTTCCAGAACACATGTCCTATAGCCCTGAGAGCTCCACCACTAACTGAGGGAGGAAGCTAGGGTGAGGGATACTGTTACCATTTTACAGACAACAGAACTAGTAAATAAGTGGTAATACCAGCCTCTTTTGCATATGACCAGAATTCCATGATTGCAGTGAAAAAGAGAGGGGAAAATAATTATCCTTGGACTAAGCTAATATAGTGTGCATTGCATTTACTTCCATCGCCCAAGCCAGGGCCCCATTGTACAGAACTGAATCACACTTTCCTACCCCAGCTCTGGTTGAAGAAAACTTTGTGGAGATACTTTATGATTTGTTATTTCAAATTAGAAAGGGATAGAAAAACATCTTACATAATCCACATAATTTCTTTTTTTTGGTACATGCTGGGGCCTGAACTGAACTCTGGGCTTGGGCACTAGTGCATCCCTCAGCTCTTCAGCTTAAGGCTAGCACTCTACCACTTGAGCTACAGTGCCACTTGCTTCATTTTCTGTGGTGCTGAGGAATTGAACCCAGGGCCTCATGCATGCAAGGCAAGCACTCTACCACTAAGCCACCTTCCCAGCCCAATCCACATAATTTAAGAAGAAGCTTTTCCAGCCGGGTGCCAGTGGCTCACGCCTGTAAATCCAACTACTCAGAAGGCTGAGATCTGAGGATCACAATTCAAAGCCAGCCCAGTCAGGAAAGTCCATGAGCCTTTTGTTGTTGTTGTTGTTGTTGGTCGTGGGGCTTGAACTCTAGGCTTGGGTGCTGTCCCTGTGCTCTTCAGCTCAAGGTGAGCACTCTACCGCTTGAGCTACAGTGCCACTTCGGGTTTTCTATTGGTTTATTGGAGATAAAAGTCTCACAGACTTTCCTGCCCAGGCTGGCTTTGAACCATGATCCTCAGATCTCAGCCTCCTGAGTAGCTAGGATTATAGGCATGAGCCACTGGCACCCAACTCATGAGACTCTTATCTCCAATAAAACCACCAGAAAACTAGAAGTGGTGCTGTGGCTCAAGTGGTAGAACACTCACCTTGAGCTGAAGAACTCAGGACAGCACCCAGGCCCCACAACTGACAAAAAAAAGAAAGAGAATTAAAAAAAAGAAGCGTTCTCCTATCCCTTAGGGAGAAAAATACAAATACATACTATAGTTTTGCTTTGTTGCTCAAAAACATTTTGGTTATCCCTGGTGGATCAACCTACAATAACCATAGGAAATGTAGCCATTACCTTAGGGAGAATTTTGTCATTATCTGGGGTTATCTCAGTATTATTAAAGACAGCCCAGGCCCCAGCTTCACAGATCCTTGTCCACCTGGAGTGGACAGTACCACGTGGGTGATTGTGGGTTACCACAAAGCACATAGCAGGTACTTGGCAAACATGTACAAAATTAAGCTATTGTGGCACTGACTTAATTTGCTCCCACACCTGGTGACTATTGAGGGAGTAAAGCAAGCAGCCCTGGAAATGCTGGTTCTTGACTGTGTACCTTTCATCCTCATAGCCCGATGAAAATTCACTGGATTTTTCCTCCTGTATGCTGCGGCCTGGGATTAAAAATGCTCAGGAACTTGCTTGTGGGGTGTGCCTCTTAAACGTGGATTCAAGGAGCCGGGTAAGTCAGAGCCATTCCTTCAGCAGACAACTGTGTCCCTAGCATGACTTGAGGAACAATCCCAAGTGAAACCCACTTGACACTGCAAGGTTTGTGATTACAGGTGGGGATCTGAGAATGGCCAGAGTGCTGCCAAACAGATTCAGTCTTTTTAGAGGACACTGGGCAGCTGTTGAGCTCCTGGTGTGGTTCTGTGCTTCCTAAGTACTTTGTGCTGTACCTCTAGGACCCCAGGCACAGGGGTGGGAGAAAAAGGTTAAACCCACGAGGATTTATTTGAAGCTAGATGCCCTGTTTTGGGGAACTTTTTTTTTTTTGACCTATGATTTCAACATTATTTCAGAAAGAAGAGAAGCCTGCTGAAGGACATCCTAAAAAAGTATGAATCAGTTACACATTATCTTAGCGTCTCCATCTTAATTTTGAGTGTGGAAGGCAAACAAATGATTCTGTTGCCATCCTGGACCGTGCCAATCATGAATCCTCCACTGATTCATTCTTGTCCCATAACATTAGATTGGATCCGCTAACATGTCTGTCTGGTCTGTTTGCTCGTGTTTCATCATTGCTTCTGGTGTTACAGTTCTTTCTCTGCCATGACCTCAGAAAAGAGTAAGAAGCTACTGGAAGACATTGTAGTGATATGGAATGAGACCAGAGTCCCTCAGGATTTAGCCCATCATAGACAAAGCAAATTCTTTGGGGTTCCAAGCTTGACTACTGATAGTGTTCTAGAACACAAATTGCAGGACATTACTTGACTGACTGTAGCAACTGAAACTGCAGATAATGTGGCGTGGTGTTGATTCACTTGTCACCTTTCAGGCGTTGTTGTAATTGTTTCCTGTCTTATAATTTCTTTGTCATAATAAGACTGGAGCCAGTCTCAAATTGGAGGGACTATATATAATAATAAATAAGCAGCCTTCAGCACAGTGTGGAACGAATTATCCACAGTTCTTGGCTATTTAATTATTTGTGGCACTGGAAGTTGAACTCAAGGCCTTATGCTTGCTAGGCAGGCACTCTACCACTTGAGCCACTCCTCTAGTTATTTTTGAGGCATGGTCTCACCTTTTCCCTTGGCTGACCAGGACCATAGTCTTCCTGTTTGTTTCCTGCCGTAGCTGGGATGACAGGAACAGACCACGATGCCCAGTTTTTTCAGTGAACATTTTTGGAATTTCATGACAATTTTTTGACCCAGGCTGGCCCTGACCCACAACCCTCCCATTTTAGCCTCCCAGGTAGCTGGGATGACAGGCCCACACCACCAGTTGAGATAGGTTCTCATAGGTTCTCATGGACTTTTTGCCCAGTAGCTAGGAATACAGATGTGAATTACTGGTACCAGACTTTACTTTTTAATCTATTCCTTTCATTTTGGTGGGTATTACTAGGGAAGGGAACTCATAGCTTCCTTGAGCTTGCTAGGCTGATGCTTTACCACTTGAGCCACACCTCTAGTCCTTTTGCTTTAGGTATTTTTTTTTTTTTGGTCAGTTGTGGGGTCTGAACTCTGGGCCTGGGCGCTGTCCCTCAGCTCTTCAGCTCAAGGCTAGCACTCACCACTTGAGCTACAGCTCCACTACTGGCTTTTTCTGCTTATGTGGTGCTGAGGAATCGAACCCAGGGCCTCATGCATGCAAGGCAAGCACTCTACCACTGACCGACCTTCCCAGCCTGCTTTAGGTATTTTTTAATAGGGTTTTACACTTTTGCTTGAGTTGGCCTGATTTACAAACCTCCGTCCTTCATATCATGCTTAGGTGAGAATACCAACATGAAAACCCCCCTTGAATTATTGGATGAGATATGGAGTCTTGCTAACTTTTTTGCCCAGGCTGACTTCCAACTGCATACGTCTGCAGTCCTCCTGATCTCTGCCTCCTGAGTATCACAGGCATGCACCACCATTTCTGAACTCTTGACTATTTTAGTTTTCCATATCATAATCTCTCGGTTTTTTTCCACAATCTCCTCTGCCTTTTCTATGAAAGATTTGGCCACCTTTTGCTGAAAGTAGGTTGTTTGATAATTATTTTTATATACCTTTAATTAGCAGTGAAAACTTTCTCACTTGAATTTCTATAGCTACCTGTTCAGCTTTTGTGTGTGTGTGTCATTCAGAGCTCAGCCTCTGTGATACCTGGAGAGGTGTTATGTGTTAGTTGCTGACAAGCTCTTAGATTCAGAAAAGGCCTGATTTGCCCCACATCTCTGTCTATTTCCGGCAGGCTTTCAACTCAGAAACAGACAGTTTCAAGCTGGCCTATGGAGGGCACCAGTATCACGCCAGCTGTGCCAACTTCTGGATCAACTGTGTTGAACCAAAGCCTCCTGGCCTCATCCTACCTGATTTGCTCTGAAAAGCTCTTCTGTGAGGCACCAGCTTGTTTTATCTTTTGTGAGGTTTTTTCTGTCACACCCTTTGTTGGTGACTGACAGGGACCAATAAACAGAATACAAGGACTGTGAAGTTCACTTCCAAAAGTCTGCATGAAGAATTCCCCAGGAGAGTGGAGCGGAGGACACAGTGGCAGTCCAGGTGACCTGCTAATCCCCACTGCCCATCTTGGGATTTGAGGTGAAGCTGTCCTGCCCAAACTACAGGTAGCACCAAAGTTTGTTCAGTTCTTTCTAGGCTTGTTTTCCTTTTAGGACTCACAAAGCCCTAGCTCTCTTAAGATGCTGTAAAATATGGACCAGTTTTAAGGAATAATTTGCTGCTGCAGTTTTGAGACTGTGAAGGATTGACATTTGAAGAAAAATAGATTCTTTTTGGAGGACTGCAATTTGGCAAGACTGTTTGGAGCCAGTGCTTATTTATATCTGAAGTCTTAAGTCCTGTGAAGTAGAATGCATTTCTCTGCATTTCACTGAGTATGTTTGAAATGAATAAAAGGGGAAATGGTGATTAAACTGACTCTTTGCTTTGTTACAAACCTGACTCCACAGGACAGTGACAGGCAGTGAGGGCACATCTTAAACCTCTGGTCTGGCCCTTGTCTTCATTCCTGAAAGTGTCAGCAATCAAGACTTTCCCATGCTGCACCTGGGCCTCTGGGTAGTGGAGAACAATGTTTTGGAACAGCCTGTCAGAGCTTGTGTATCAGTATGACTGTTCTTCCCCTTTGGAACCTCCACTGAAAACCTCCCTTGCCTCTACTCTGGACTGGTACAAAGCATGGCATTTTTTCCAGATAAGACCTGGAAAGGCTGTGGAATGAACTCTCTGCAGTGGCCTCTCTCCAAGCTTCCAAAAATGATGGTAAAGACTGGGACTGCTAGCTTTTACAGTACCCATGGGAGAGATGTGAACGTGAACTCAGGTGGAAAAAGTGGAGCTCCTGGCCTATATGTGTGCCTGTTAGTGACAGATACTTGTCATTGTTCAGCAATATCACTGAATTTTAGAAGGAAAAGTCTCATTTTTTTTCTGATGTAAGAATTTTCTTTGTCATTTAAACTGAATGCATAAAATCAGGAGACCAACAGCCTGTGGTTAAAGGTGTTAAGGGCTGCTGTTAGTCATGTCCTTTATCTAAGGGTGTGTTTGTGTGTATGTGTGTGTGCACATGTATGTGCACACACGCATGTACACTTGCACACATGCCAGTACTGGAATTTAAAACTCAGAGCCTTGTACTTTTTTTTTGGTCAGTCATGGAACCTGAACTTGGGGTCTGAGTGCTGTCCCTGAGCTCTTTTTGCTCAAGGCTACTGCTCTACCTTTTTGAGCCACAGAGTCACTTCCAGTTTTCTGGTGGTTAATTGGAGGTAAGAGTTTCATGGACTTCTCCTGCCCAGGCTGGCTTTGAAATGTGACCATCAGCTTTCAGCCTCTTGAATAGCTAGGATTACAGGCGTGAGCCACCAGCATTTGGCAGAGCCTTGCACTCTTGCTTAACTTTCACTCAAGGCTAGTGCTATACCACTTGAGCCATACAGCTCCACTTCTGGCTCTTTGCTGGTTGGAAGTAAGAATCTCACAGACTTTTCTGCTGGCTGGTTCTGAATCATGATCATCAGATCTCAGCCCTCTGAGTAGCTAGGATTATAGACATAAGCCACCCAGTGCCCACCCAGCTTATCTAAGGAATTTTCAATCTTGAGTGCTTCAGTTGAGTAAAGAGTCTCTGACCTAGACCTAGTTTCTAATTGTAAACTGACAAGGTTGCTTTTGTCTGTAACTAATGTTTTTACATTATTTTCCCCTTCCAGGACAAAACTTAGGAGAATTCTGTGCTATTCCAGCCTATCTATTATCCGTTATCTCTAAGAAAGGTAGAGAGTATTTTACACAGCTGTTGATGTGGCCTCTGCTTTAACTTGCTATTTACCAGGATGTACAGAGAAGTGTTCAGATGTTATTTATTTACTCCAGATGGTATTATCTCTGGCTATTAATGACCGAGACCTCTGTCTGATTGTCACTGAGAGGCTTGTCCATGTGCAGGGCTAGTGGAATGAGTGGCCAGTTTTTGCCAGGCTCAATCCTGAACAGCACCAGCGCCCACCATGGCACCAGAATAACAACCAGTTTCAGTCAGTCATATAAATTCCCTCATAGAACCAGAGAATGGAATCTACCTGAGCAAGAAACATGGTTCCAGCTTGACAGGATTTATATTGCTGAAGCATTTTGTGAAATGTTACATGCAGTAATTTTTTATTATAATTTAATCTGTTTACTAGATTGGTCTCCACTCTTAGATTTTCTTCCAGAATGCCTTGGATAACATTCCTCATTATTGTAGATGCCCTTACCAAGTGTGATACCTTGAACAGTGCCAGAGGAAAATTACAGTAGCCATCAAGTAAAAACCTTTTCTTAGGAAAAGTATCCACTACTTTGAATGTGTTTAATACTTGAAATGTTTGTTTAGATGCCTCCAGTGAGGATGGGGGTAAAACACCACGGGGCTGGTTGTCTTTGCATGTGCTCACCGAAATGACTCAACCCTGCTCTCAGCTTCACTTCAGCGCTTTTCCTGTTAGCCAAGAGGACAGTGTCCTTGGAAACAGTAACCAAGGTTACTTATCCCCATCCTGTGTATTGTGTCAGGCAGCTTCACCCTACTGTTTGAATGGCGATTAATAAGCACTTTTCTGAGTATTGTGTTTTGCTTTTTAGATTTCTATGGGTTAGCATGTAATTTTTGTCTGAACATGCTTGAGCTTAAAACAGGTCTGAGGTATACTAGGATATTATCTATGATTTATTTTTCCCATCTCCTAGTTAGCATTCTTGACATAGACTGCATATTTAAAATTATCTTTTTTTTTTTTGTCTTTTCTTTTTTGGTACTGGGGATAGACCCCAGGACGTTGCGCTTGCTAGGCAAGCGCTTTGCCACTGAGCTACATCCCAGCCCTTAAAATTATCTTAATGTTATGTGTAATTATACATATTTTGTGTGTTTGAATTTTTTTTAATTTTTGGTCTAATTCTCATGAAGACATCTACTTTCCTATTAGAATGTTCTTGAAAAGACTGTAGGGGTTGTATGTTACAGTTGTGAAATGCTTGCTTTGTACTGGCAGCCACTGAAAATTCCCCTCTACACCTAGATCAAACAGCTTATTTTGTGAACGAACAGCTAATAAAGTAACATTTTTCAAAGGCATTTGCTGCTCAGAGGGGAGCATCGTAGCCTGCTATAGACCAGTTCAACATGCATCAGTATGCAGGCAAGATGTCTACCCTGTGTTTCTATGCCTTGGTTGGAAGGTTTACACCAAATAGTTACACCGGCAAGTCCTCTCCTTCCAAAGCTGTGGAAGGAACTTAATGAAACAGCTCTGGGTGAAATATGCCACGTTGCAAACACTTTAAGTATCAGCATAATAATTTTTTCTCCATTTACATTAATGTAAATAGTGTTGTATGACTGTTCATTATTTTGTGACTTTGGCTATGTTATATTAGCATAAGTGAATGAGGTGAATGAGTGAATGAAGGATAGTGTGGCTCTTCCTTGTGTGAACAGCTGCACAAATAGCTCCCTAGTTGCCCTGTTTAGCCATTATAAATCTTGACTCTAAAAGATTCTGAGGGTTTGTGATTACATTAACTGTTAAACTTCTCTAACAGGCCGGGCGCTGGTGGCTCACGCCTGTAATCCTAGCTACTCCGGAGGCTGAGATCTGAGGATCATGGTTCAAAGCCAGCATGGGCAAAGTCCGTGAGACTCTGGTCTCCAATAAGCCACTAGAAAACCAGAAGTGGTGCTGTGGCTCAAGTGGTAGAGCGCTCGCCTTGAGCTGAAGAGCTGAGGGACAGCACCCAGGCCCAGAGTTCAAGCCCCACGACCGACAAAAAAAAAAAAAAAAACTTCTCTAACATAAAAAGCAAGTGTAGGAGAATGTCATGCCACTATATACTTTTGGTCTTGTTTTGACAGGTAAAGATTTCACATAAACGTAAGGCACTAGGATGAAGTGAGCTAGGACACTTGGAAAGGAGTTAGGCTTCCCAAGAGCCAAGAACACTTGGTTAACATTCCAATAGTATTGTGTGACAGGATTTCTATAGGAAAATGTCCCTGGGTCACCGGATGCTTCCTTCCTATGGGACAGTGATTGCTTTGGGGTTCTTGATCCAAGGCCTGGGCCTAAAGTTGGGCCTTGTACAGAAAAGGCCCTGGTATCCCCTCATTGCTTTGTCTTCACTGCATTCTAATCATGGACAATTTTGCATTTTTGGTTCTTCTATTTAGGCAATAATGGTAAATATTTGTAAGAGTGTGCAAGTGGTTCTTGTATAGAAGAGGAATTTTAGAATTTACAAAAGGTGCCAGGCACCGGTGGCTCATGCCTGTAATCCTAGCTATTCAGGAGGCTGAGATCTGAGGATCAGGATTTGAAGCCAGCCCGGGCAAGAAAGTCTTATCTCTAATAAACTACTCAGAAAGGCTGGAAGTGGCTCTTTGGCTCAAGAGGTAGTGTGCCAGCCTTTAGCAAAAAGAGCTCAGGGACAGCGCTGAGGCTGAGTTCAAGCCCCAGGACAGGCAAAAAAAAAAAAACTAGAACATTATTGCATGAATAAGTTGTGACATATGGAAGTATGCTGTAGCAGCAACCGTGTCTGCTGTAGATTTCAGGTAGCTCTCTGATGTAGCTTAAGAAGCCACCTGGTCAGCACCTAGAGCTCATTAAACTCTGTTACATCCCTGATGAGTTGTGCTGACAGATTTACTGGGAACGAGGAACTGGGTGACATTTCCAAAGCTAAACAAAGGAAGCTATTGTCATTTGCTTATCACTCATGCCAAGCTTCAATTTCGATAACTCTTGTGTATTAACAGTCAACAGAGACATGCCTTTTGCTAAAAAAATTGATTTGTTTGATGGAAGATGAATAATTTGGTGCATTGCACTTACCTAAAGGAAACTGAAAACAGTACCTATTAAAGCAGACACTCTGTGCATAATGTCTATCCTTCAGCAAGGATGTCAAACACTGACGTGATTCAGCTGGGTGCCT
This sequence comes from Dipodomys ordii, assembly GCF_000151885.1. NCBI lineage: Eukaryota > Metazoa > Chordata > Mammalia > Rodentia > Heteromyidae > Dipodomys > Dipodomys ordii. Next base: position 1,005,774 of record NW_012267235.1, read on the forward strand.
GTTTTAAGCAGTGTTTAGCATAGTTATTGAGGGAACATCTTTCAGCAGCAGCACACATGCACGCACACACCCCAACATTACTAGTAAAGGTTCTATGTTAAGCAGATATATTTATTAAAAATAATGCTCATATAATTCTGGGGCACATTGATTTCAAGAGTTTTTGCAGCAGATTTCATTATAATTACTTATCAACTAAATAATAAAAGTGTATTTAACTTACAGACTCACTAAATAATAGAGAGGAAAGGAAAGGGTTAATCCAGGAGAGACGCTGTCTATCAGTCTTCCCTAACTAAGCGTGTTTGGTGGGCACTCTGGGCAAAGCCCAGCCAGAGAGAATTTTGCACTGCGCTCCTCCTGCCATGTTGCCAAAAGGCAAGGAAGTCAGAATAAAGCCGAAACAGTTTAGTAAACTGTTCAAATTGTTAAAAATGATTAAAAGCCAGTTCAAGATTTTCATAAACACTATTTCAAAATGCTAGTTTTAAAAATGTTACTAAGACGAATCCCTTTATGTCCCCTCCCTATCTCTTAAAATAAATTTGAGCACTCAGTGTAAAAACACTTGAGGGAGAACCAGAAGTAAACCACTTGAAAAGATGAAGGGAGCAGACGGTGCTAGCAGATGCTGGTACTGCACAGGGGCTGCGGCTGCTGCGGGCCTCGGCAGCATTACATCCCCCAGTAAGGCATCAGGTGTCGGGACTCTTTCTCGTAAACGTCTGGAACTACGCCATAAGGTGTCTGCACCATCTTCACTGTCGACTTCCCAAAGAGCTGGCACTCGTAGTCTATCAGCTGCCTCCAGAAGCCCACGTTGGGCCTGATGACGGGCCTCCGGGCTTTCACCCAATTGTATGCCTCCAGCAGGCAGACATTGTGGAATTTCATCAGGTAAGCAATGCAGAGAGTGGCTGAGCGGCTCACTCCTGCAGCACAGTGCACCAAGGTAGCGCCATGCTTCCTGCTCACGCTGTGGATCTTGTCAGCCACCGTGTCAAAGTACAGTCTAATGGGGGCATGAGGGATGTCAGCCAGAGGCACTTTGACATATTCAAACTGAGGCCAGTTGAAGTTGGGGATCTCAATGGTAGCATTAACAATGCAGGTGATGCCACGAGCCTGAAGGAGGTGCCGGTTGGAGGCCACACTGCCTCTGCCCAAGAAGAGGGAGGAGGTGATTTGAGCAATGCCTCCTATGTCTCCCTCAGAAATCATCCGAGGGGCCATGAGAGTCCGTGGCAGCGTGCTATAACCTCTGGAGCTCATGAAGATGGCAGTGGTCACACTTGCATCATCAGGGGCAAGACCAGACACAGTTTTATTGTCCACCAAGGAATCCAAAGCTGTAGCCTCTTTCTTTCCTGCAAGGTATAGGTATCTGTGAGTACATGAAATGCTAACGAGGTAGCACAGCCTTTTGCAGTGCTTGGGAAGGAAGGAAGGAAGAGGATTAACAAGGGCTATTTTCTGTAAGAGAGTGCCATCTTTCAAGGATGTTGACAAGTCATTTTCTATTGATTAACAGGAAAAGTAGCCTACAATGCGATACGTAAAAATCAATGTCAGACTCCTGGTGATTGTTTAAAAAAAAAAATACAACCTCCTAAGTCATCTTATTTTTAGACAAGTTAAAAGACAAGACAAGCATGGTGGCTCGTGCTTATGATCATAGCTACTTGCGAGGCTAGGAGGATTGTATGTAGTTCAAGGCCAGCCCAGGCAAAAAATTCACAGCCCCATCTCAGCCAATTAGAAGCTGGGTGTGGCAGAGTGAGGCATAAATAGTATTTAGTAAGGCCAGCTCTGACCAAAAGCCAAGACACTATTTGAAAAGTAACAAAAAGGGCTAGGGACCTGGCTTAAGTGGTAGAGTGCCTGCCTAGCAAGCACAGTTCAAACCTCAGTACTACCAAAAGAAAAAAAAAATGCTTAACTGGTTCCTAAAGAATCAGGAGGGGCTGGGAATGTGGCTTAGTAGAAGCATGAAACCCTGGGTTCGGTTCCTCAGTACCACATAAGCAGAAAAATCCAGGAGTGGTGCTGTGACTCAAGTGGTAGAATGCTAGCCTTGAGCAAAAGCAGCTTAGGGACAGTGCCCAGGTCCTGAATTCAAGCCCCAGGACTGGGTCTCCCGCCCCTACTCCCCCCCCCAAAAAAAAGACTTTTTTCAGGATCCTGTTCTCAGCCAGGAGTGTTTCTTGAGGATTAGGAAGGGATCAGAATTTTTTTTTTTCAGTGCTGGAAAAGGAACAAAGGATCTCACACCTATTGGCAAGTACTCTACCACGGAGCCACAGCCCAGCCAGAGATAGAAGTTTTCTTTCCATACAGCCGTGCCTTTATGTACTACTCAGCTACTCTGATGGCTAGAATGACTATATTTTCTTTTTATTTTTGTTTTTTTTTGGGGGGGGGTCCGGTTGTGGGGCCTGAATTCTGGGCCTGGGCACTGTCCTTCAGCTCTTCAGCTCAAGGCTAGCGCTCTACCACTTGAG
>NW_012267235.1:1011249-1022312 GCF_000151885.1 Dipodomys ordii
CAGAAGTGGTGCTGTGGCTCAAGTGGTAGAGCACTAGCCTTGAGCTGAAGAGCTGAGGGACAGCGCCCAGGCCCAGAGTTCAGGCCCCACGACTGGCAAAAAAGTTCCAAAGAAAAATTGAGGGGCTGGGATGTAGCTCAGTGGTAGAGTGCTTGCCTAGCATGTGTGAAGCCTGGATTCAAACCCCAGCGTGGGGGGAATGGGGGAGGTTAAAAAAATAATCCAGTCATAACACAGTGGCACAGTGGTTTATGATCACCTGAGGGGTTTGTCAGAACACAGGTTACTGGACCCTGCTGAGGTTTCTGATCTGGCAGTTCTAGGACTTAATTGGCATTTCTCAGCTGATGCTGTTGGCCAAGGACACACTTTGAGAACCACTGCAGAGCTTCTTGGCTTTCCCTGACAGGCCTGAGTCCCAGCACTGCCTCACATGTCCTGACTCGCTCACGCCCCAGGGTACACAGGTGAGGGGTGACGGCATCAGGCCCTGTGTCTTGCATGAGCACATGCTCATCTACAGCAGAGCACAGTACCCCTGCCACCCCTGATCTTCCCCAGGCAGAATCCGACTCATTTCAAAAACCGGTCATCAAATTGGGCCTTCAAACTACTGGGAACTGTCTCCACCATGTGCAGTATCTGGAAGATGCTCACCAAATTCCCAAGTAGTTTCCTAGTTAGAACGGGCTCCACTTTGCACCTGCTGTCTGGGAAGCCACTGCCCTCCCCTCCAGAGCTGGGGGCCAGGCCTCCTGGCCTTTTTGTTTGCAGCAGGAAGGTCTGTACCAAGGACCCGAGGTTGCACAGAGGAGGGCTGGAAGCTTGGGTTATGTCTCATGCACTGAGCAGCCACAGGGAGAACAGATTGTGAGTCCTCGGGGCAGAATCTACGAGACAGACAATGCTCCATCCCTGCTGCCGCCCATCCTGTGCCAGCAAACCTGCTTAACATGCCAAAGCTGCTTGTGAGCTTTAGAAAAACACCTTCTGCCAGAGAGCACTCCAGGGGCAATCATTGCAGACGATCCCCTGACAAGCCCTGCCAGTCCCCTTTCCAGATTGGAAAAGGCAAGTTCAAAAAGGGAGACATGACATGACTTGCAACCCGGAGACGGCAAGTCGAACAGGAAAAGCTCCACCACAGTGTCCTGGCTTCCAACCCTGGACCACACACTGCTTCTCTGCAGAATGGGGGCTGGGGGAGGGGAGTGCATATCTTCACCTGCCCTAAGTACAATGCTCTGCCACCACCAGCCAGCACCTGCCATGCAGGAAAAGGTTCCACACCAGCCTAAGAAAGACACAAGAGACAGGAGAGACTGGGCTCAGACAGGCGGCACTGACCTGTTTCACTGAGCGTGCAGAACAGACTGGCCGGCACTTCAGGACACTGTCCGGTGTGCCAAAAGCCCTCCTCAAGGCAGAGCAACCTGGCAAGGCCCAGTCCTGCGCTAACACCAGCAGGACCTGGTCATGTAGTATTTTACATCATAGGTGCATCAAAATCACGGTGTGCCGGGTGTACAAGGCCCAGAGGTTTGCATGGGGCTGTTCTCAGGGAGGACACGGAGGACCGCCCGCCACCCCCACCCCCCAATCACTGTGCAGCTACATTTACTTCATAGAGGGGGAAAACTGCTTTCCTGGACAGGAGCATGGGAGTGGAGTGGGATGAAAGACAGGAAGAGATGACCTCCTGAAAAACCCAGAAGGTTGAGAGAACACGGTTGGGGGTGGGGAGGCTTTTTTCTTTTAATCAGGTATAAGAATTATCAAGGATAGTGCTGAACTCTAGTTAATGAGCATCAATCACTGGGAGCTGAGGCATAGAATCGGTGCGTGCAGTGGCCTGGAATCTCAACGATGTACAATGTGGGCACCAGTCCTGTGGTTGCCATTGCCAGAGCGATGACATGATGCGGCTGCTAGTCTGGGGTCACCACCTATTTTGAGTTCTGAGCACAGTGCTGTCATGGGGACTGGCTTCTTTCCTTCTTGCTGACAACCACTTGGACTAGTTACAAAAGTGCAGTAGCACTACTACATTGTTTTCATGGTGAAAAGGCAGAAAATGGCCACCGTGGCATCAGGATGATGGTAAAATGATGGCTGTCTTAGCTTTAGGCATATTCCAGGGTCAAGATACATACTAGAGACCCACGCTGTTACTTTTTTTTAATACCCTACTACGCACCTAGCTCTTAGAAACAAAGCAAGGCAAATCTTAAGCAGAGCACAGTGGTTCATGCCTATACAGCTACTGAGTGGGGAAGATGAGAACAGAGGATAACAGTGTTAGGACAGGCAGAAAAGTTTGACAGACCTCTTCTCAACCCATAGGTGGGCCAGAAGGTCCACACCGGCCTCCCTAAACCAAATGGAGGCTGAGATTGGGCGAACTGCAGTTCCAGACCAGTCTGGATAGAAAGTCTCTTGAAATTCCATCTCAACAGAGGAAAGCTGTACACTGGTACACGCCTGGCACATGACAACAACATTAGGTCTCAAGTAGGTAGATCAGGGTACAGGCTTGAGCCTGGACAGGAAGTAAGATGCTGTCTCAAAAATAACCATTAAAGTCAGGTGCTGGTGGCTCACCACCTAGCTACCCAGAAGGCTGAGATCTAACAAATGCAGTTCGAAGCCAGCCCAGGCAACTAAGTCTGTGAGACTCGTTATCTCCAATGAACCACTAGAAAACTGGAAATGGAGCTGTAGCTCAAAGTGGTAGAGAGCTAGCCTTGAGCAAAAAGTGCTCAGTGACAGTGGCCAGGCCCTGAGTTCAAACCTCATCAATGGGGGAGAAAATAACAGTAAAAATTAGGGTTGGGCATATGGCTCAGTGTTAAGAGTGCCTGCCTAGTAAATTACAAGGCCCTGAGTTCAAACCCCAGTAACCACATACACAAAGCTACTCTTTTTAAAATAGAAATGTTTTAGCTTATAGTACTTAACCCATTCATTTTCATTATGTAAAAAAAAAAAATGTAGTTGGATGCTGGTAGCTCATGCCTATAATCTTAGCTACTCAGGAGGCTGAGATCTAAGGATTGCAGTTCAAAGCCAGTTCAAGCAGAAAAGACCCATCTCCGCTAAACTACTCAGAAAAAGCCAGAAGTGTCTCTGTGGCTCAAGTAGTAAAGAGTTAGCTTTGGATAAAAGAGTTCAGGGATAGCACCCAGGCCCTGAGTTCAAAAACCTATGACCAACAATAAAAAAAAAATGTGTTCTATTGGTAAGAAAGTTAAAATATTCACTCTTACAAAATAAAATTGCTATTTTTCATTAAGAAAAAGGAAATTTCTGGCAGAACATTAAGACTAAAATCCAAACTTGAGTTATATGAAGTAATATTCATATTAAAATGAAGTAAAAAAAATACAAATTTTTCTTAGTCACCTGGAAAGCGTCTGTCCAGGCTACAACCCCTGGACATGTCACATTTGGAGGTTGAAAGCTTTCTGCATCACATTTAGTAACTGATAATGCTCCCCAGGTGACCTCTGGCGGGATACATGGCTGCTACATAACTGCCTATAAAGTCTTCCTCAGGCCGATCACCCATGACCACATGTGGATGCCACCTCCTTAACACAGCATTTGTTGAGCCCAACCCAAGCCCGCTATTGTAAATTATTCGACAGCTGTGGGCTGAAGAATATGCCACTGCCATAAAGAGAAGGTGGCCAAGACAGTGATGATAAATGTACAGAATTGAAGATTTATCCAGAGGATAAATCCATCCATCTTCCATGTCAGAGCAGAATGAGTAGCACAGGGGGAAAGAGAGCGGCGAGAAGGAGATAGAGGTATGCATTCATTCTCAGGCTGTGCGGTCATCTGCTCATAGGTGGAATTCAACAATTTTTCTGGAATTAAAATTTTAAATGTGGGGTCTCGCCCAGCTCAGTACTAGGTTACTTGTCACGCATTCCCACAGCAGGAATTGCTGAGTTGCTATATTTAACACACCATGCTAAATCAATGTTACAGATTGTGGCCAAATGTATTTGCTAAAGATGACCACCATAGTGTCTCCTGTCTCACAAGAAGTTCTTACAACACAGTCCTGACTCTCCTCCCATGCACTTGTGGAGGTGATGTCACTTCCCCTTGGGCCCAGAGAAACCTTTGTGACTTTAATCAAAACAAAAAACATGCAGAAATGTCTTCAAGGTAAGATTATAAACAAGTTTCCTGTCCCTACCTCATTCTCTTGGGATTTGCTCTTGAAACTCAGTTGCCATGATGTCACGAAATAGCCTAGCAGAGCAAACACATTCAGGCCTCATGTGAGGCCAGCTGAAGTCCCCAGAGACAGCCAAGACCCTTACTAGATATATATTAATACACTTCAGTAGAGCTGGGTGCCAGTGGCTCAGGCCTGTAATCCTATCTAACCAAGAAAGAGGCTGAGATCCAGCGCCAAATGAGCAAGCATGTTGAGCAACTTGAGTTCAAACCAAGGTACTGATAAAAACAAACAAAACCACTTCAATGTGATTCTAGTTCTCCCTTGAAGACTCAGCCATTGTGAAGCAAAGACAAATTGTCCCCACTACATGAGGTCTAAATTCCTGATTTACAGGAATCTATGTGCATAATACAAGTATTTATTTTGCACCACTGAGTTTTGGAATTACATTATGCAGCAATAATTACAATTGGGATACAAAGGCTAACAAGATATAACGCTTGTAGAATTTCATCATCTTAAAGAGATGATGTATGACACTCATATAAAGACAACTGAGTAACAGAGTAACACTAAGTGACTCAAACAATGCAAAGAGAGGGCACAGAAGTGAAGCAAAAAAAAAAAAAGAAAAATCAGTGCACGGTATCGACAAACCGAGTTGCTACTTGAAGAAGTATATAAGTCTATTTTCTGTGGCTATAACAAAATCTCTGTATAAAGAACAAAGGATAGCACCGGGCACCAGTGGCTCACGCCTGTAATCCTAACTACTCAGGAGGCTGAGATCTGAGGATCACGGTTCAGAGCCAGTCCAGGCAGGAAAATCCGTGAGACTCTCATCTCCAATTAACCACCAGAAAACTGGAAATGGTGCTGTGGCTCAAGTGGTAGAATGCTAGCCTTCAGCTGAAAAGCTCAGACCCAGAAAAAGAAAGAAAGAAAGAAAGAAAGAAAGAAAGAAAGAAAGAAAGAAAGAAAGAAAGAAAGAAAGAAAGAAAGAAGGAAGGAAGGAAGGAAGGAAGGAAGGGGAGGAGGAGGGAAGAAAGGGAGAGAGGGAACAAGAAAAGAAAAGAAAAGAGAAAGCATGTACAAGGCCCTGGGTTCAAGCCCAGCACTACCCTTCTCCCACCCACCCACCCCCAAAAAAAGAGGTTTATTTAGTTTACAGACTTGGAGGCTATAGTTCAGCCTCTATTGAGGGCCTCCTGTCTGAGTCATATGGCAGATGGCATCTTAGGAGTTCATGCAAGAGGGGAAAAAATCACATCGCAGAACCAGGAAGGGGCCACCTTACTCATTTTAGAATTCACAGTGATGGGAATTCACTCCGACACCTGCATTAACCCCTAATCCCTTCTTCAGGGCTAGGACTCTGGTGACCCAATTACCTGGAAGTAGGCCCCATCTCAAAGATTCCATCACATCGGCCCCTTCCCCCCCCCACAGGGAACCAAACATCATGAACACATGCGCATTTGGGGGACACAGTATTCAGGCCACACTCAAACCAGAGCAGGAAGAAAAGAGTGGACTACTTGCCTTTCTCCAATGCATTCAAAACATGCTGCCATTCCTGCTCCAGGAGAACCTTATTTGCAGGTTCTTCTGACAGAGAATATTCAGAAAGTGTGACCTTGGACCAGAACCACTGACACCCCCTGGAGTCTTGACAGGCAGAATCGCACAGATCTACATGCTCAGGCCCTGCAGTTTCAAAGGTGATCTCTTTAGGAATTAGCGTGAGAAGCGCCTCTCCTTAATCTGCCTCCTGCTGTCTCATGGATCTTGCTTGAAGCAAACTCAAGCACCCATCCTGGAGCATGCTGAGCTCCTGGGGCTCAGCCTCGCTCACTGCCATCACTGTTCTCAGTTGAGGAGTCAGAGGTAAAGAGAGGTGAAAGAGGCTTTCCCAGACTACAGAGAAAACAAGTAATCCCTCTGGGACCAGAACTCCCGCCATGCAAGATGAACCCAACAGATGGAGCAAACTAAACAGGACTAAGACATACATTCCATTAGGGGAAAACAAAGGCTGCGGAGAGGAAGGAAGCAAGGAACACCAGCCAGTTTCTCTGTATCTATAATCTAAGTATTCATCTCTCAAAATTCTAAATTGCCAGGATTAGGAGATGGTCATTGAGTGAAAAATCTGAAAAAACTAAACCAAAAAACGCCTGCAAAAGTCCACAAGTACATTTATACTTCATCAGTGGTAACTGGAAAACAACTTATGTAACGGACTATAGGACAAACACTTTAAAATCTTAGGAAACCAAATGGTAAAAATTAAATATGAGCGGGGTGCTGGTGGCTCATGCCTATAACCCTAGCTACTCAGGAGCCTGAGTCCTAAGAATTGTGGTTCAAAGCCAGCCCAGGCAGAAAAACCTATGAGACTCTTATCTCCATTTAACCACCCATGGAGCTGTGGATCAAGTGGCTGAATGCTAGCCTTAGCAAAATAAAAATAAAAAATCATGCACACCACCCTGAGCTTTTGAGTTTTGTTTTTTTTTGTGTGTGTGTGAGCAAAAAACACCATATTAAATGATGTTCAACTTCATCCCTACCCAGATGTCCAACCTTTAACCAGGAAAGAGTTCTGGCCCTAAATACGGAATGCATGACAGTGCAAAATAAAGGTCAGTGGAGATTTTTATATCCTCCTGACATTCATCAAAAAAATGCATCACTTTTACTGGGCTGAAGGCATGGCTCACATGGCACCTCATCAGCCAAGCAAGCAAACCCAAGGCCACAAGTTCAAACCTCAGTACTGGAGGTAAAAGTGGAGGGAGGGGGTCACCTAGGGAAGATATTGAAATACAACGGGCTGGAAGGAAACTTAGCAAATTCATGGAAGGAGTTGTAAAAGTAGGGAGGTAGGAGAAGGGGTCCAAGGAAGCTGAGAACTTATAATGTTTATTTCTTTTAGATGAGCGGTAAATTCTCTCTCTCTCTCTTTCTCTCTCTCTCTCTCTCTGTCTCACTCACACACACACACACACACACACACTCATACAACTGGCACTACTGAGTTTGAACTCAGGGTTCAACTACTTGTACAACTCCTCCAGCCCATGACCAACAATTTTAAGAAGTAAGCGATGGTGTTGGTTAGATTGCTCTTTACAATTTTCTATATGATTTCAATCTCTGAAAATACATTTATTTGTTTTGGTCAGTTGTGCAGCTTAAGCTCAGGGCCTGGGCACTGTCATGGAGCTTTTTTGCTCAAGGCTATTGCTCTACCACTTGAGCCACAGATCAAGTGGGTGCTTAATTGGAGTCCCGTGGACTTTCCTGCCTGGGCAGGCTTTAAACTGGGATCCTTAAATCTTAGCCTCCTGAGTAGCTAGGATTACAGGTGTGAGCCACCAGCACTCAGCTGAAAATACTTTCTTTGAGATAGAATCTCCTATGTAGCCCTGGCTGGCCTTAAAACTCCTGCTTCACACACAACTCTAAAAGCAAACATTTTTAATAGAAGGAAATTAACTCCTACAAATGGCTCTGGCCTGTGCCTGGTGGCACCCTTTATAGGAACGGCAGCCAGAATCACCTGTCGATTTGGTGAGAGAACCAGCAAAAATACCTGCCTGAAACAACAGCGACATAAGCAGCATTTTTAACTAAAAATCTTGATTTCAAAGCTGTGTGCACTTGTAGGTGACAATGATCTCCATCTGTGCCTAGGCTTCCACAACTTCTAGCAAGCTCACGTTCTAGTCTTCGCTCTTCTGGGGAAGGAGGCTGGAATTTCACACTGTCTCTCATGTTAAAGATTTTCTTGGTGCTTACCCACATGCAGAAAAACCTGCTACCGACTATTCATGCTATAGCTATCTAGAACAAAAGCCAAACCAAGCCCAGCAATGCTTACCAATTTCAAGAGCCCTTTTGTCCACTGAGATGCCCAGATGGCAGAGAGAATGGAAAAGCTGAGCAAATAGGAGGGGAAGTGGCCGTCTGCCGGAGCAAGAATTGTGAGTACCAGGTGGGCTGGGTGGACACATATAGCAAGTCCCTGCCTTGACTTCGGCCCCCACTGGAGAGCCAGCTAGTGCTAGATTTCTTTCTGCCCTATCACTCTGATTGAGAGGTACTGACATGAATGCTTTTTAATTCTCCAATGAATATCTTTTCTTGAAAACGTCTAACATACACATATAGTTTTTAAAGTTATGATTTTAAGTCAGGTGTTCGTGGCTCATGCTTGTAATCTAACTACTCAGGAGCTGAAATTTGAGGATGGTGGTTCAAAGCCAGCCTGGGCAGAAAAGTACATGAGACACTTTTTTTTTTTTTTTTGCTCGTGGGGCTTAAACTCTGGGCCTGGGCACTGTCCCCGAGCTCTTCAGCTCAAAGTGAGCACTCTATCACCTGAGCCAAAGTGCCACTTCCAGTTTTTTGGTGGTTTATTGGAGATAAGAGTCTCATGGACTATCCTGCCCAGGTTGGCTTTGAACTGTGATCCTCAGATCTCTGCCTCCTGAGTAGCTAGGAAACAGGCGTGAGTCACTGGTACCGACTCACTCTTTCTCGTTCTCTCTCTTTCCTTCTCTCTCTTTCCTTCTTTCTTTCTTCCTCTCTTTCTTTCTTTTATTCAGCATCTTTAATAAAGTTTTGAAAATGAAAGGGTTTTATTTCATGGCACATGAAAAATCAAACAGCTGATATTTTTACTCTAAAATGTTTTCCATGATACTTCTATCTTCAATCCACCACCAAAAAGTTTGAAGTGGAGGTGTGGCACAAGTGATAAAGCATCATCCTTGAGGGCAAAAGCTAAGGGACAGTGCCCAGGCCCTAAATTCAAGCCCAGCATTGACTCACAAAGAAGAACATTAGTGGCTCACGCTTATAATCCTAGACTCGGGAGGCTAAGATATGAGGATCACAGTCCAAAGCCAGCCTGGGCAGGAAAATCCATGAGACAATTCTCCAATTAACACCAAAAATCTGGAAGTAAAGCTGTGGGTCAAATGGTAGAGCACTAATGGGCAAAAATAGCTCAGGGACAATGCAGGTCCTGAGTTCAAGTCTCAGGGCTGGGATGTAGCTCAGTGGCAAAGCACTTGCCTAGCAAGTGCAACGTCCTGGGTTCGATCCCCAGTACCAAAAAAGACAAAAAAATACACAGTTAAAACAAAAAACAAGTCTCAGGATCAGCACATACACAGTTATGACTTAAGAGAAATAAAAAAATTCTTTTATAAGCAGTATTTGTGATTGAGTAGTTACCTTCAAATCCAGCTAGCAAAACTAAATATAATTGAGATAATCCAGACTACAGTGTGATCATAAAGTGTAATTCTCCTATCAAATACTTCCACATACCAAGAAAGATTCAGAGAAAAAGACATGCTAAAAACTGCAAAAGTGAAGTGCACTAGACACAATACTGAAAATGAACTCTACAACTTGTAGGTAGGCACGGGAGGGAAAAACTGGGAGAAAGGGAAGGGGTTACCTAATCCAAAAGAGCCCTCTTTACCTGAGTTACTAACTGCAACTCCTCTGCACATCACCTTTATAATAATAAAATATTTTTTTAATTGTAAGAGTGCCAGGTACTGATGGCTCACGCCTGTAATCCTAGCTACTCAGGGAGCTGAGAGCTGAGGATTGCAGAGCCAGCCTTGTCAGGAAAGTCCATGAGACTTATCTCCAAGTAACTGCTAAAAGCTCAGAAACAGTGCTCAGGCCCTAAGTTCAAGCGCCAGGACTGGCACACACACTTGTGAAAGTGTCCCTTGTAGCACAAAAGCTGCTGTTACTTTGGAACCACACAGGAAGTACAGCCAGGGTCTGTGTTCCCACCACTTAGGAAAGATGCATGCACACACACACACACACACACACACACAGAAGTAGGTGAGTCCCTGTCCTCTGGGTCCTTTAACGCAGGCAGGCCTGAAGGCCTACACACATCACACACCCACTGCACTGCTGTGCAGGGCTGGACCAACAAGGCAAACATTCACTAGGATCACTCAAGACCTTTACAAGACTTCTAGGTACTAGATACTTTTCTTTCTAGCACTTTGTTTTTGCATATTTAAGTTTTCTGTAACTATTCACCAGGCCTCCCCCCCCAAAAAAAAAAATCAATGTGAGAATTCTATTCTGGAACCATTTTTGGCATCTGGATAGTATGTTAGCCCAAATCATATATAAGGAAATACAAATATACCCATACTTGATCAGTCAGGAACCAGACTTCCTAGCTGTCATCTCTTTATTCATTTAAGAAATATTCACGCATGCTGTGGTTAATCAGCAAATACAGCGGCTTATGAATCTGAGGCAAACACCACTGAAGGAATGTAAACTGGCACAACCACTTTGGGGATATGCATCAACTAGTAAGGCTGAAGCTATGCACACCTGACCAGGGATTGCTCATAACTGCACCAAACCAGATCAACTCAAATGTCCAACAACAGTAGATGGATCATTTGTGGTAAGCTCATGCAAAAATGAACCAGCTATAGTCACAGGCAACAACACAGATTAATCCTAAAAGAACAGCACTGCAGGAATTTAAACAAACATAGATACATCTATAGATAGATAGAATACTGTGTACCTATCTGACGGTGACCAAAAGGAGAAAAATCCAAAAGAACAGAAGTAAAAAAATAACATACAGATGTAGAGGGTTATATTTAGAGGAGAAAAAAAATAGAGAAAAAGCAGAAAGTTACTTCTATTGAAATCTGGGGGGTTCTTTTTTGGGGGGGGTCCAGTCGTGGGGCCTGAATTCTGGGCCTGGGCGCTGTCCCTCAGCAATTCAGCTCAAGGCTAGCGCTCTACCACTTGAGCCACAGCGCCACTTCCGGCTTTTTTCTTTTTGCTT
>NW_012267235.1:1025387-1088932 GCF_000151885.1 Dipodomys ordii
TGCGGGAGGCCGGCCGCGCGCCTGGAGATGCCCCGCGGGCTCGGGCCGCGAGCTGTCGGGTGTCACCCACCTAGACCTCGGCGCCGCCGCAGCCGAGTTGGGAGGCGGCGGTGCAGGCACGGTGGCTACGAAGGCAGCTTCTAGATGTGAGAGTTAAAGGCCAGAACACACCGCACAGGAAAGGTGCGAGCGCCGCAGGTAGTGACTAATCCTCGCACCCGCCCCCTCCCCGCCGCCGTCGGGCGGGGCAGAGCCTGGGGGGTTAGCACCCCAGGAGGCTCGTGGCCGCTCCGGGCTGAATTGTGCTTCGATGCGTGTGGGCAGGTGCTAGTAGCCGTGAGAGGGCAAAGGGCGGACCCTCTTCTGCTCCGAGGTCATCCATCCGCGCTCCCTAGTACGCAGGTGGGGCCTCTGGAGCCCAGGCAGGACACCTGAATTCGTGGAGGGTTTGTTTGTCGGGTCACTCTGGAGATCTCATCATCATCATCAATTTAAGGTCTGCTCACATATGACACGAGGAAATGCCCTGCCCCGCCCTCCTTGGGGTCTTTGGCAGGTGAAGGGTGACCCTAGTTGCGGGGGGGGGGAGGCGGTAAGAAATGTCTTCCTCCAAGGTTCCGCAGTGAGTCACAGACATGGAGTCCTGACTCCATGCCCAGTCCTGTACTCACCAGACCCAGCTCCTCATCGTTGTAAATCGCTGGCATCAGAACTGCTGAGCAGTCAAACGAATAGTTATAGATTTGGGGGGAGGGGGAGGGGAAGGATGGGGGGGGGTTGTTGGGGAAGTATGCACCACGCTGTGGGCTTAAACTGCCCACATCTCTAAGCAAAAGCTTTGAGGCTTTTTAAAAATGCTCTTCCTGAAGCCATTGGCTAACCAGATTCAGAGCATCCCGTAGGTGCTGGGATATATAGAAGTTTTGTCTGCTTCCCAGACCAAAAAATAAATATAACATCAAAGCACTTGAGTGATAATCCCGGGAGAACTAGAAAGGCTTAGAGTGGGGAAATGTATTTTTTGTCACCATTAAAACAAAAGTTTTAAAATTAACCTGAGAGAGAGCATGCGCAGATGATTCAAGGTAAAGGCACCAAGAGTTCAAATCTTGCCTAAGAAAGGCATCTTCCCAACACAAAATGATCCCAGCAGTTTATCTAATGACTTACTTTTGACAAGCCAATTTTGCTATGAACAGAGCAAAATCCCTAATAGAAATGATTGCTTGTGGTTTTCATTGCATCATTTCAGCTTCTCCCCAATAATAAAGTGACTCAGCAGCACCAATAACATCCCTCTTCAGATTCCAGCTTGTTTGTTACACAGAGCAGATTTCCTGGACAAGCTCCAGGTAGTGACCAGGAGCTGGGCTTTTCCCTGGATTGTGGGAACTAAGCCTAATGTGAAGAATCAGACCCTTGCATCAGTGAAAAGAGGGGGGAGGAATAGTAAAAGAGGATGAGGTATAGGTAAAGATCTAGAGATTAAGCAAAGTAAGAAGAAATGCTGAAGTCAGTAATATCAGGCCATGACTGTACCTCTCTGCCTATGGGAAGGGAGGTGCTTTATGCCTTTATGGATGGAATGAGGAACTATCAGCTTCTACAACAGAACTTTGTGTGAAAGACCAACATGTTCTGTATCTTCACAGTCCAGTACAATAACCCCAGCACCCGCAGATACTTAAAGTGTGACCCAGGAAGTGAATTTTTTTAATCTATTTTAGTCAACTTAAGTAGCTACATGTAGCTAGTGACTACTTTAATGAGGAGCACTTTCTACAGCATAAAGTTCATAGGTGGCAACTATTCTAAGGACTGTGCACTAGTTTGTGCCCAGGAAGGATTTAGGTCCTCTTGACTGTAAATAAGCAGTGTTTGCATGGGTGTGGGATAAGTACTGATGGGGTAGACAAACCCTGCAGAGGATGGAAATTCTACTCTAATTAGCATCTCCGATCTTCCTAATCCATTCTTCTTAGTTTTAGAGTTTTTATAATTCTCATAAAATTAATTTTTCTAGTAATAAAGAAATGTCAACATTACAAAAGAAAAAATACCACCTACCATCATTTTAACAAAACAATTAGCATCTGTATTGCTTTGCCTTTTATCTGTGCAAGGTTTTTTTGTTCTATTTATATAAACATAATCATAATATACTTTTTTTAAAAAAAAATGAGGCATTATATAAGGGAACCTTGCATGTCTAGGCTGAGTAATTTAAAAATCTGTCTCTGAAATTTCCTGAACTTAATTCAACACTGTGGCTGTGGTAATAATGCAGTGATGCAAATTCCAAGATAAGCAACATCCTTAAAAAAAAAAAAAAGCACATCTGCTTGTTTTCACATTTGTCCTGGGCCTTTTAGACCATAATCTCCTTCTGCGTGACTTTAGCATGACGGGTACTGTGTGCACAAACAAATCATGAACTTGTTCACGCCTGAGGAAGGAAAAGCAGGGGAGATGGTAGGTGTGTTATATGCCTTATCCCATTGAATCTTCATCAAACTCCATCAAGCAAATATTACCAGAAACACTTCAAATTTGAAAGGCAAAGAAATTCACATGGGTTACTCTGTTACTAAGTAGTGAAGAAGGGTTAGTGCTCAGACCTGTGGAGTATACTAGGCTGGTAAACAATGCATTTATCTCTAGAGGCAGGTAATAAAAAAAAAAAAATCTTGAGCCCAGCACTGGTGGCTCACACCTGTAATCCTAGCTACTCTGGAGGCTGAGATTTGAGGAGCATGGTTCAAAGCCAGCCTGAGCAGGAAAGTCTGAGACTCTGATCTCCAATTAACTACCAGAAAACTGGAAGTGGTGCTGTGGCTCAAAGCAGTAGAGTGTTAGTCCTGAGCAAAAAAAGCTCAGGGACAACACCCAGGCCCTGAGTTCAATCTCTACAACCGACAAAAAAAATAAAAGAACAACAGCAACAAACGCCATCAATCTACTTCCTGTTATTTGTTCTATAAGCTCATTTAAAAATAAAAATACTTGATTTTTAAAATAACTAGGAAATATTCATGCACTTCTTGGATGGAAGATGTTTTTATAAAAAGGGAATGAAGAAATAAAATATTTTCTCCCAAGAGTTAGTTGCCTATAGTGGTAATAATACCAGACATGGTGAGAGATTTTTTTTTTAAGTAAACCAAGGTATTAATGCTGCATTGCATAATTTCCTACGACAGTAGGTCCTGGTCGAGGGAAGTAAAGGTACACATCAGCACAAAAGCCTGAAGACCTGTCAGGTTATGAAATGCTATATTATCTCAAGCTGCTGAACATGCAAATGAAGGAGCAGACTGTGAATGGAAGGGCAGGGAAGGTTCATAGAGGTTAAAAGGCAACATCTTGCCTACAGTGTAGTGCACCTCCCTTTTGCAGAACCAGAATAGCAAATCCATTAAATTAGGGAATAGAAGCCTCAATCATTCCTGACCTGATCCTATATGCATACATTGATGTACACCTATCTCCTGTCCAATGTGTCTCCCCAGCCCTGACTGGGGAGTGTCTGGCTACAGGATGGTAACTAGCAATATCACCTTTCAGCAGAGGGACTCTAAGCTTCTGGTCCTCACATCCACCTCCTCTTGCTGTGTATGCTGGAAATCTGAAGCTTGCTTCTCTGCCCCTCTTAGTTTCCATGGAGATGCAACAGTTTACTTTTATCCCCCAGTTCTAAGCTGGTTATTTTTAACTGGAAAACTCTGAGCCAGGTCACAGCTGGGAGCTAGATGATGCAATGACGTCTGTAGCCACCCTTCTCTCCCACAAACGCCTTCTTTTCTGCAGTTGCTGGGGGCTGAGGCACTCCTGGGAGATGGTGCTCTCAGAAGTTGTTTTTGCTTTGCATCAAGTTAAAACTCATGCCTTAACTTAAGAGCTGACAGGTGTGCTGAATCCTGAATGTGAAGCCATGTACAGCCAGAACAGGGCATGTGTGTGCATGTGTGTGTGTGTGTGTGTGTGTGTGTGTGTGTGCGTGTGTGTGCACGCATACGCGTGTGTGTTGGTCCTGGGACTTGAACTCAGAGCCACTTGAGCCACAGCTCTACTTCTGGCTTTTGGGGGGTAGTTTATTGGTGTTAAGTCTTATGGACTTTCCAAACCTCGGCTCTCAGCCTCCTAGGTAGTTTGCCTCATAATAGAACATTTTTCTCATTGGGGTGGGAAGCCAGGTAAGGTTGACATTGCTATAAGCTGTCTATAGCTGAATTTTAAATTAGGACACTGACTCCTGCTCCTGGGAGTGGCTTTACTTGTTGCAGCATGCCCTTAAAAAGAGAAGCCTAATGAGGCAAAGTTGGAAACAGGTGCACCAACTTGTCCCACCTCTGCAAGGCAAAAAGAAAATTCACACCAAACTAAGGGCCAAAGAGTGCTGCTCACTATCTTGTTGGTGTTTTAAATGGGTCTATCCATCTCTAAGGCCCTAGGCAGTTGGAGGCCAGTGCCTACAAGAAATAGCTGAGAGCCGGGCGCTGGTGGCTCACGCCTGTAATCCTAGCTACTCAGAAGGCTGAGATCTGAGGATCGCGGTTCAAAGCCAGCCCGGGCAGGAGAGACCGTGAGACTCCTATCTCCAATAAACCACCAGAAAACCGGAAGTGGCGCTGTAGCTCACGTGGTAGAGCGCTCGCCTTGAGCTGAAGAGCTGAGGGACAGCGCCCAGGCCCAGAGTTCAAGCCCCACGACCGACAAAAAAAAAAAAAAAGAAATAGCTGAGGGGCTGGGAAGGTAGCTCAGCGGTAGAGTGCATGCTTTGCAAGCATGAGGCCCGGGTTCGATTCCTCAGTACCACATAAACAGAAAAAGCCGGAAGTGGTGCTGTGGCTCCAGTGGTAGAGCGCTAGCCTTGAGCTGAAGAGCTGAG
Source organism: Dipodomys ordii (assembly GCF_000151885.1). Classification (NCBI taxonomy): domain Eukaryota; kingdom Metazoa; phylum Chordata; class Mammalia; order Rodentia; family Heteromyidae; genus Dipodomys; species Dipodomys ordii. Next base: position 1,030,276 of record NW_012267235.1, read on the forward strand.
GGACAGCGCCCAGACCCAGAGTTCAGGCCCCATGACCGACAAAAAAAAAAAAAAAAAGAAAGATTTGAAACAATCTGTACAACTTGGGGGGTGGGTACGGACTGGGAAAGGGAAAGCAGAAAATTGAGGGAAGGGGGTAACAAAGTTGACAAGAAATGTAATCATTTCTTATGTAACTGAAAACCTTCTGTACATCACTTTGACAATTAAAAAAAAATAGGAAAAAATATCTGAACTGATAAGTCACCTTTAAAAATTCTTTGGGGAAAAAAAACTTAAATTTACCTGAAAATTGCCCATTTCATCTTTGACAACTCCCTAAAATAAGAAGCTGAAATGAAAAAAGATTTCAGATTTCTTAGCCTTTATTCAGAAATCAGTTTTCTTTTTTGTCCATCATTGGGCTTGAACTCTGGGCCCGAGTGCTGTACCTCAGCTCTTAAACTCAAGGCCAGTGCTCGACCACTTGAGCTACATACAGCGCCACTTCTGGTTTTCTGGTGGTTTATTGGAGATAAAAGTCTTATGGACTTTTGCCCAGGCTGGCTTTGAACCAAGATCATCAGATCTCAGCCTCCTGAGTGCTAGGATTACAGGCGTGAGCCACCGGCGCCCGGCTTCAGACATCAGTTCTCATATAGGGAATATTCACATTCAACAGGTCTCCAAGGAGAACAGAGAAACTCTAGAAATGTTGTAAGTTGGTACTTGACTTAGTTTACTGGAATAACAGCATTTCAACATTTTTTATTTATTTTGCTCTAAAAGGTGTGTGTGTGTGTGTGGTGTGTGTGTGTGTGGTGTGTGTGTGTGTGTGGTGTGTGTGTGTGTACTGGAGCTTGACATCAGGGCCTGAGGCTCTTGCTTGGCTTTTTCCCTCAAGGTTGGTACTCAGCCATACTTCTACTTTTGGCTTTTTTCTGCTTTACTGGAGATAAGAGTCTCTCAGACTTTTTTGACCCAACTGGCTTTGAATCTCAGGTTCAAATTTTGAGTCTCAGATCTCAGCCTATTAAGTAGCCAAGAAAGTGTCTATTCCTTAAAACAACTGTGAAATCTATCCACACTCCCTAAGATGCTGATTCTGTTCAACCTATGAGCCAAGACAATACTGTTATTATTTCCAGTATTGGGGTTTGAACTGAGGGCCTTGACTTTCTCAGCTAGTATTCTCCCACTTCAATCATGTCTCCAAGTCCAGTTATTTTGCAGGTTATTTTGGAGATAGAGTCTCATAGACTCCGAAATAACTAGCTCTGTCTGGTCTTAAACCTTTAGTCACTTAAGACCTTGACCAATTCAAGATGAAAAAGGGTTGCTTGGTTAGGAATATAACCGTAACTCAAACCAAAGATTTATCTGGTGGTTCAGAAATCCATCCACACTCAATAACCCATCCCTTAAGAACACAGAACAAGTCTGGCCTAGCAAAGTTTAACTACAGGGTTTTCAAAGACAAGGCAAATACAGTAATCTCCAAGACTACATGTTAAATCTGTTTTGTGTGTTTGTATGTGTGTGTGTGTGTGTGTTTATAATTACTCACCTGGGGATTTTGCAGTTTTTAGTAGGCAGTATGTGTATTCTAATCTTTTCTTGTTCTCAACAGGAAAAGGCAACAAAGAGTAACTCATTATGACAATGGAATTTTGTCAAATACAAAATATTCATCCTTCCCTCCACTGCCTGTCTCTGGTTTGTAAGCTTGGCTAACCAAATCAAAGGGTAGGTTAATACCCTTTCATCACAGTACCTCAGCTGCAGGAAGCCAGGACAAGAAACAATGAACAGAAAAAGGATTCTGACACTGGATATGGGAACTGCCCCAGTGTCTGCTTCTCAAAGGCAACATGAACACTTTAATTATGATGCATATTTCCAAGACAGGCTACTGAGGGCCCCTAGTCAAATCCTCTTCACTACTGACCTCATTCTCAAAATAATTCCCCAGTCAACATGACTATGACCATCCTGGCTGCTCAGGACCTGCTTTACTTTTAAAAATCTGTTCAATTTCACTAAAAGGGCCGGGAAGGCGGCTGGCTCAGTGCTTGCCTTGCATGCATAAGGCCCTGGGTTCGATTCCTCAGCACCACATAAGCAGAAAAAGCTGGAAGTGGCACTGTGGCTCAAGTGGTAGAGCACTAGCCTTGAGCTGAAGAGCTGAGGGACAGTGCCCAGGCCCAGAAGTTCAGGCCCCACAACTGACAAAAAATTTAAAAATAAATAAATAAAAGGGCTGGTTTCTGTGCCTAGTTTTTTTTTTGGTAAGAAAACTTGGCAGAGCTTTATTGAGTAGGCAAATGAACAAGCAAACAGGCAGTAGGCATGCAGACAGACAAACAGAAAGGTGGAGACATACTCAGTGTGGGTGTTCTAGAGAAGGGACACTGTGCCTCGTTTTTTTTTTTTCCTCTGGTCATGGGGATTGAACTCTGGGCCTGGGTGCTGTCCCTCAGCTCTTCAGCTCAAGGCTAGCACTCTACTGCCATTTCCGGGTTTCTAGTGGCTTAATTGGAGATGAATATCACGGACTTTTCTGCTGGGCTGGCTCTGAACCGTGATCCTCAGATCTCAGCCTCCTGAGTAGCTAGGATTACAGGCGTGAGCCACTGGCACCCAGTTGTGCCTAGTTTTAAAAGGAAATCTTCCCTGGTGTGTATTTAGTGTGTATTTAGAAGGCAGTCACAAAAACATCCTTAGAAATACATGGGTAGGTACACTGGAAGAGAAATAGTTTTGTTGAATGTGGTTGTTAACGTACCTTTATTATCTCAGCAATAAGGGAGGCTGAGGCAGAAAGATCTTGAGTTGAAGATCACACTGGATTACATAGTAAGATTCTATCTCAAAAAAATTGAACAAAAGGACAAGGAAAAATGAAAAAGAAGCGAGAGGAAGGAGAAGGAAGAAAAGCAGGACAGACATAATCCATGATTCCTTTCAAGAGTGCTATTCACAGGCTAAGAATGTGGCTTAGTGGTAGAGTGCTTGCCTAGCATGCATGAGGCCCTGGGTTTCATTCCTTGATACCACAAGAACTAAAAAGAAAAAAAATTTAAAAAGAGTACTGCTCACCCTAAATAAAGCTATACTATTGAAAACCCCACTAAAGACAGATATAGGAGGTTTTAAATTTCACCGAGTTAACCAAAGCTACAGTAACCCTTTCTAAAATCTACTCATTTGTATTTCAGCTTCATTTTCCTATCTTCTTTTTCAACCATGCTATTTCCTCATCATATCTACTGATCTCCACCCATTATTCAATGTTCAATAGGTTCCATGGGTTTTATCAGTCTGTCCTGCCATCCTCCTACTCTATGCTACAACAGCTGCCCCTTGTGTTCTACCCAAATACATCGCCTGGCACCATTTTCCTCACTCCTACTGCTGCCTCCACATCATCCTCTACATCCTATGTCTGGAACAGTCTCCTACTTCCATCTGCCATTTTTTGCTCTCCTCTCCAACTTATCATTACCTCAAAAGCCCACTTCTCCCAGGAAGCCCTCCTGAACCAAGATTAATAATAACAAATGACAAAAAAAAATCAACTGATACTGAGGTTATTAATACCAAATTTTCCCAATAGGAATTACCATTTATGGATAAGAAGTGATGCTTCATAACCAATTTATGTTGAGGGTGGTGGTACATTTTCTAAGAGATATGGAGATACAAAGAAAGGAGGCTGGGAAGATAGCTCAGTGGTAGAGTGCTTGCCTTGCACGCATGAGGTCCTGGGTTCAATTCCACAACACCAAATAAGCAGAAAAAGCCAGAAGTGGTGCTGTGGCGCAAGTGGTAGAGTGCTAGCCTTGAGCTGAAGAGCTGAAGGACAGTACCCAGGGCCAGAGTTCAGGCCCCACTACCGACAAAAAAAAAGAGATAATTTCCACAGGTTTTTTTTGTTGTTTTTTTTGCATTAGGGATTAACCTCACCTCAGGGTCTTAGACTTGGTAGGCAGGTCCTCTATCATTGGAGTCAACTTCAGTCCTTACATGCCATCTGTTTTAATTCCCTCAGATTCTAAGAGTATTCATTTCTTTTCTTTTTTTTTTTTTGTTGTTGGTCATGGGGCTTGAACTCTGGGCCTGAGCGCTGTCCCTCAGCTCTTCAGCTCAAAGCTAGCACTCTACGACTTGAGCCACAGCGCCACTTCCGGTTTTCTGGTGGTTTATTGGAGATAAAGAGTTTCATGGACTTTCTTGGCTGGACTGGCTTTGCACCGCAATCCTCAGATCTCAGCCTCCTGGGTAACTAGGATTACAGGCGTGAGCCACCGGCGCCCGGCGAGTATTCATTTCTTATGCCCTAGATATCTATTAGCAAGTGGCATACCTATTTGTATCAGTTTAAAAGTTATAGAAGATATAGCTAGGTATGCTTGTTAACTTTAAGCTATTCAGGAGGCTAAGATTAGGTAGATCAAGGAAAAAACATTTGCAATATTCCCATCTCAAATCACAAAATCTGGGTATGGTATCTATGCCTGTCTTCACAACTACCATCAAAGAAGAAGATCCAATATCAAAAATAATCAAAGCAAAAATAATCTAATCAAAGGTGCTGGTAGCCTATGCCTCTAATCCTAGCTGCTCAAGAGTTGAGACCTGAGGATCATGATTTGAAGCCTACCCAGACAAGAAAGTACATGAGAATCTTACTTCCACTTAACTACCCAAAAGCCCAGTGAAGCTGTAGCTCAAGTGGTAGAGCACCAGTCCTGAGCAGAAAAAGCTCAGGGCCAGTACCCAGTACCTGAGTTCAAGTCCTAAGACCAGACCAATAACAAAGCAAAGAGGGCTGGAGGCATGGTTTGTGGTAGACCTCCTGCCTAGCAAATGGCAAAGGCCTAACTTCAAAGCCCAGTACCACCACCAAAAAACAAAAAAATTAAGTTTTAGCCGATACTTCTAACAAAACATATATTAATTAGATGTTTAAATGTTAAAGGAATCAAAGAATCGATCGGCTATGGTGGTAATTTGTGCAGACTTTAAAGAAGTATTGCTTCCAACAGAAATGAAATTACCATGACTGTAGGTTTGGCTTCATATTGTTCATATTTAGAACAAGTTTTAGATGTGGTGGGGCTAATCACTCTCGCATCCAGTGAGTCTCTTATATGAAGCTGCTTTGCTTCTGTTTTAAAAGCAGCTTTTATTGCAGGTTAAGGTAGAAGGGATGGTTCCAGTCTCAATCCAAGCAAAGCTGAGGTTAGTTGCATCATCTTCATCCTCAGGGCCCTGATATTGTGGGAGCCCAGGGTAAGAGTAGGGTGAGTCCAGGACATGAGGACACCCATTAGCAGACAGTGCAGAGTGTAGGGTGGGCGTCTAACACCCTAAGTGTACATTAGTTACCAGAATACTGACACACCCATAAATTAAATAGCAAAACATTTTAATCCATTAACTCTAAAAATAACAGAGACATTTTATTTCCTGTACCACCTCCTCAAAAGTCTAGTATAGATCAGACAGCCAGACTGCAAAGTATAAAAGTCAGACATTAAAGTTACAAAAGCAGCTGGGGACAAGATCATCATGGGGAGGTTTTCATCCTATTTGCTCATAATTATAGGGTGTCAGCTTTAAAAATCACAAGAAAAGAAAGCTTTCTCATGATCTTAAACAATTCATTTTAATTGTGTCTGCCATGTCTGAAGGTAAAACACATGATCAGCAAACTTAAGCTCTCAAGTACAGGGTCTGAACTGGATTTCTGGGAATGAACACTGTGGTTTAGTTTGGTTCTATTTCTACCAACACTGTGATGTAAGGTACTATGGTTCTTGTTTTAGTTACAAGAGGTGTTAGGAATGAATGCCCACTCGCATTTAATAATAGCTTCTGTAGCACATACTCTGCAGCACAATACCATCAACAGGAGTTTCTTAAAGCAGGGTAGAGAAGAAAGCAGACATTAATGCAACTTAAGGTTTTCTTTGTCCCTCTCTTTACAATAAGAATTCTGCTCAAAAACAAAACTCTTCAGAATGCTTATCCGTCATTCAACCCACAACATTCCACACTTTTGACTTGTGTTCCCAAGCCTATAAAGATTCAGGCTTTCGTGATGTATCCTTCTCGGATGAGGAAATCATAGATTTTCCGCGTTTTGTTCACGTCTATCTTGATGAGAGCTCTTGCTTGTGCCAATCTCAAGCCTCCTTGCTTGTTACATTCATTCAATAGAGCAGATTTGTATTCTAAATACGCTCCAGGGACCAATCTCACCATCTGACAGAGCTGCAAGACATGGCAAATTTAATAAACATTAACATCTGTAATTCTCATAATTTAATCCAGCAGGTAGAGCAAAAACAAAAAGTGACATCAACCTCCAACTATTTATGGAAACTGTTGAGTGGCTGGACCACATTCCACTTAGTTTCTTCTATGGAGAGAACACTCCCTAAGGATAGACGCTCCGGAAGAAAAAGCCAGGATGTGATGCCAGGAGAGCCTTTAGCAAGGGAAGGCTGGCTCAGGGGTCTGGTTTTTACAGGAAATAAGTGTGTTCTTGAAGCGCAGCCTGGCTTACTCAGGGTAGAGCGTGGGTAGAGACCAATACTCTTGTCAGGTAAGAGTTATAGGCAGCGAGGGAAGAGGTACAGTTGCTTGGATTCCCAAGTGAAAAATTTTGTTAGTATTGGCATAAAGGAATACTGCTTGCTTCTGTGATTACATTTCTTACTCTGAAGGAGAGGCCATCTGGACTACTAAATATCTTGAAAACTGGCTCAATTCCAGTTTACCTGCTATTATCTAGCAATAAGCAGTCTGAAGTCATCATTATGAGGGTAAGATAAAAAGTACTGAGGCTGGGAAGGTGGCTCAGTGGTAGAGCGCTTGCCTTGCATGCCTGAGGCCCTGGGTTCGATTCCTCAGCACCACATAAGCAAAAAGAAAAAAGCCAGAAGTGGCGCTGTGGCTCAAGTGGTAGAGCGCTAGCCTTGAGCTGAAGAGCTGAGGGACAGCGCCCAGGCCCAGAGTTCAGGCCCCACGACCGGACCCCCCCAAAAAAGATAAAAAGTACTTGAAGCTGGGCTCTGATGGCTCATGTCTGTAACCCTAGTTACTCAGAAGGCTGAGATAGGATTGTAATTCAGAGCCAGCCGGGACATGAAAGTCCATGAGACTCTTATACTCCAATTAACTGCCAGAAAACCAGAAGTGGTGCTGTGGCTCAAAGTGTAGAGTGCTAGCCTTGAGCAAAAAAGTTCAAGGTCAGGGCCCAGGTCCTGAGTTCAAGACCGACAACTGACCAAAAAAAAAAAAAGTGCTGGAAATTCCAGGTCATTTTGTTAAATCAATCAGCCTGAACTGTGACTTCCTTCAATATACACGTCCTCTAACCCCCAAACTAGTCTTTCAATTCTTTTTTTCAAAATAGACTTCAGAGCTAGGAAATACTCTTTTGATGATGACTTCTGTGAGGTGTATACATTTAAATTTTAGAAACAGCCAAAAGCAATATAAAAACCAATGATTATTATAGGAAAGAAAAGCAGGTCATGGTACTAAGAAAACAAAAACAAATAGTAACCACAGCCAGAGTCTGACCTATGTAGTGAGACCATCTTGAAAAGAAAAAAAAGGGGTGGGGATGGTGGTGGTGGGGAGACCTTTGAGCCTAGATCAAATGCCACCATTCTTCTTTTGAGGGAAGTCCAAGTATCATTTATTGGGCATTTACTGTGTGTCATACTCTGCTACCACATGTGAAGCTGAGTTCAAATCCCAGCACCTCCAAATAATAGTAAGAAGAGTTAATAGCCAGGTATGGCAACATATCCTATAATCCCAGTTACTCAAGAGGCAGAGGAAATAGGATCTCAAGTCTGAGGTCAGTCCCAACAAAATTTGTGAGACTATATCTCAAAAATAAAATACAAAAACTAAAGGACTAAAAGCATAGCTCAAGTGGTATTTACCTAGCATGTCTGAGGCCCCAGGTTCAATTCCCAGTACTACCAAACAATAAATCAAAATTTATGTGTGATTAGTCTATGATGAGATAATTCCAAAAGTATTTTAAGCTATCTGACTAGAAAAAGTTCAAAACATCTCAAGTGACCATTTTAATAGGAAATATCTACCTTGGTGTTAAAAGCTACTTTAAATGTTTTCTTAAAGAGCTGGGAACTGGTGGCTCACACCTTAAATCCTATTTAGGAGGCTGAGATCTGAGGATCAAGGTTTGAAGCCAGCTGGGGCAAGAAAGTTATAAGACTTTTATCTCTAATTAACCACCTAACAATTGAAAGTGGAGCTGTGGCTCAAAGAGGTAGAGTGCTAGCCATGAGCAAAAAAGCTCAGGGACAGCGCCCAGGCCCTGAGTTCAAGCCCTAGGACTGAACCACTCACACCCATACCCATACACTTCCCCTGGATACACAGAGAAAAAAAAATTTAAGTTATTTTAACTTATTTACATAAAGTACCTAGCAAAGTTTCTAACTTTAAGATTTAAGAAATTTAAGATTATTAAGTGTATTAATGCCTGGACTTCCAGAACAGAGCTGTGTACATATGTTAAATCAATAGAATAAAATAGCTATGTGTCTGTAACAGATTTTAAATGACAATTCAATGAATTATCAGCCTCTATTCTCTTTCCAGTTTTCTTCATTTTTGTTACCTCCTTTTCCTTTTCATTCAGTTTCTCTGTACCAGGGAGGCCAGTGAGGTTCAAGGGTGGTGCACTCCGTCTACCTACAGACATAGGAAAGAAGAAATATTTCACATGAGCGACAACTGCTCACCTGAGCAGTATGACAAGATGAGCAGAACAGTATAACAAAGCAGTATAGTATAGCAAAGCTCCGTGCCACTAGATCAGCTATGTGTAGGAACATTACATCTCTGTAGGAAATCCAATCTCTGCAGGCCTGGTTAATAGGAACACAGATAACTTAATGTTTACTTTATAGTAAAAATAATTCAGATGGCCTTTGACCTGCTAAAATACACAACTAATCATCTATACTTTAGCATCAAATATGAATACTTAATGCAGTAATTATCAATATTTCCTATCACATAGGAAACTCAAATCTTAAGTCCAAATGTCATCCACTTAAGAAAGCAGCCTTGCTGGGCACTGGTGGCTCACACCTGTAATCATAGCTACTTAGAAGGCTGAGATCTGAGGATCCTGATTCAAAGCCAGCTCAGGCAAGAGAATCTGTGAGACTCATATCCCAAATTAACCACCAAAAAGCTAGAAGTAGAGCTATAGGTCAAGTGGTAGAGCACTAGTCTTGAGCAAATAAAGTATGGGACAGGTCTCAGGTTCGGGGTTGAAGCCCCAGTCAGTACCAGCACCAAAACAAAAGATCTTTTGTAGTTATTGTTCTCTCAAAAGATTATCCCTATCAGGCTAGAAATGTGGCTTAGCAGAAGAGTGCTTGCCTAGCATGCATGAAGCCTTGTCTGAGTTGATTCCTTAGTACCACATAAATAGAAAAAGTGGAAGTTGCACTGTGGCTCAAGTGAGAGTGCTAGCCTTGGGTAAAAGAAGCTCAGGGACAGTGCCCAGGCCCTGAGTTCAAGCCCCAGGACTGGCAACCAAAAAAAAAAAAAAAAAAAGATTATTCCTCCTTACTACACATAGAACAATAAAACTTTATAGGGCAAAACAAGGACTAAGAACGTCAACTCAATACCCAAAAAAGAAACCCAAATAAAAAGCCAGTGGTCACACCAAAATGGGAAGCTGGATACACAAAATCTTTTAAATTTTATTCTGAATATACATTAGGATTAGTATTCAATTGGGGATGGAGCGAGTTAAGTAAAAGAAATGGAATGCTGTATTAACAAATTTTGCACCAACGATGTAGCTCAGAGGAACAGTGCTTACTCAGCGTGTACAAAGCTCTAGATTGGACCTTGAGACCATACACATACAAAAACTGGTCATTTTGAGCCAGTTGCACACACTGAAATCTTAGCATTCAGGGGGCTAAGGGGCAGGATAATAACTTCTAGTTCAGTCTAGGCCATGTAGCAATACTTAAGCTCAAAAAAATACAAACAAGCTGGGAGTGTGGCTCAGTGACAGAGCACTTAGCTAGCATGCATGAGTCCCTGAGTTGCCAGCCCTTTGCCCAAGCACAAAAATAAAACAAAACAGAAAACAAATTTAAAACATTAACTGTTTATGCTGTTTCTGGGGACTGCCTTTTAGGCAAGGAAGAAAAGGAGAAGGGATTGTTACAAGTTGTTCACTGGTGGAAACTGGTATTTCTATATAACAATGAAAAGGATACAAACTGATACTAAATGCTTACCAGAGGAAATAAACACATGTAGCACTTTACAAGTCATCAAAGAATAGGTGAAGCCTGGCTGTGCTTTAATTACTGTGATAACACACGCACGCACACACGCGCTAGGTGTGCGTATGTGTGTTCCAGTGTTAAGGCTTGAACTCAGCCTGGGTAGGTTTTCTATGAGCTTTTTTGCTTAAGGATAGTACTCTACTACTTAAGCCACAGAGCCACTTCCACCTTTTGGGTGATTAACTGAAGATAAGTCTCATGGACTTTCCTGCTCAGGCTGGCTTCAAAACATAATCCTTAGACCTCAGCTTCCTGAGTTGCTAGTATTAAAGGTGTGAGCCACTGGCACCTGGTAGTCTGTATGTTTTTTTTTTTAATTGTGAAAATACCGTACAAGGGGTTACTATTACATGGGCAAAGAGTCTATATGTTTTGATTAGGCAAATGGACTATTTATCATATAGCAAGCAGAGGTGAATGTTAACCAAGAAAATAGGCAGACTACTATAATCTTGGTTCAGAACTTTACAACTAAATACCTCTGCAAATTTCTAGTCACTGATTAACAATCACCAAGTAGCATCAGGAAGCACATGTCTTAACCTTGGTTTGTAAACCAATTGCAAAATTGGACATATCCAAAGAGGTAAACCTTAGAAACAGAAATATCTTAATGGTGTAACTCACAAGAAATCCTGGAGTTTCTGGCAAGTAACATGTTTCTTTGCTCATATCAAAGATCTTAATTTGAGATATCACAAAATCTGTGGTGTATACAACTTCAATAAATTAATATTGATAAATGTCAATATTTTACTAATGAATGCTGGGAAAATAAAGAAGCTACTTCTCTGGAATCTTTTTCTCTCCCTGAATGTACTCTTACTCAAGGACCAAGATCATCCCTGTGGGGCTCTGAACATTCTGAAAACATGCTGATGTTTATAAATTGAGCTAACATGTGATTACTATTACTTTGCCAAAGCACTGTGCTCCCACAGAGGGAGACCTGCTGGATCACCACAACCCCTTGAATGTAAATTTGCCAATTCAAGACTTATTCTGAGCCACGCACTCATGGCTCACACCTATAATCCTAGCTATTCAGGAGGCTGAGATCTGAGAATCATAGGTCAAAGCCAGCAAGGGCAGGAAAAGTCCATAAGACTCTTATCTCCAATTAACCATCAAAAAACCTGAAAGTGGAGCTGTGATTCAAGTGGTTGAGCATAGCCTTGAGCTAAAATGCTCAGAGACAGGGCGCAGGCCCTGAGTTCAAGCCCAAAGATTAACACGTGGGATTGCAAACACATACACAAAGACTTCCTCTGAGAGGGGGTTGTAGCTCAGTAATAGAATGTTTGCCTTGTATATGTAAGGCCATACATTCAACTCTTAGTACTGGGAAATAAAAAAAGAAAAGAAACCACCAAAACAAACCACAAATAAAATCTTGCTGGAGAAATAATTACCTGAATTCGAAGCCATTGGAATAGAAGGACTCAGCCCAGAATCACTAAAACGAAAACAAAAGAGAATTTAAACTTAGGTCTTATGAAAGTAGACAATTTCTAAACATCACTGTGTGACTGGGGGCCCTTTATCAGGAAGGCTGCCCATATAATGAGATAGTGTGTGTGTGTGTGTGTGAGAGAGAGAGAGAGAGAGAATGTACTACAGTTACTAGAATTTGAATTCATGGCCGAGAGAGAGAGAGAGAGAGAGAGAGAGAGAGAGAGAGAGAGAGAGAGAGAGAGAATGTACTAGAGTTACTAGAGTTTGAATTCATGGCCTAACACCTGCTAGAGAAGCACTCTATCATTGAACTGCACTTCTAACCCTTTTTTGCTTTGGTTGTTTTTGAAATAGGGTCTACATCCTGCCTGAGTATGCTTAGACTATGATATGATTTTTTACTTTCCCATAGTTAGGATAACAGGTACACATCACTATACCTAGCTTCTTCCACAGATAGAATCTCAGACTTTTCTTCCCTGGGCTAGAGAAACCACAATCCTCAGATCATACCCTCCCACAGATAGCATGCCACATGTCACCGCATCCAGTCACTGGTTGAGAAAAATTCTCATGTGTATGCTCAAGCTTGCCTCAATTTTCAGTTCTTCTGATCTGTCACTTAAGTAGTTAGGAATAAAGTGTATGAGTAACAGGATGTCTCATTGTATAGACCAGGAAAAAGTTGTTCTGAGGGGGGAAAAAAATTGCTTAGTTTTGCTAAGAACTGCTTTTAACATGGGCTGTCCTTGATTCAATTCATGAAGAAGAAACAGGAATTTGATTTTCTTTTTTTTCTTTTTGGTCGGTTGTGGAACCTGAACTCTGGGCCTGCGTGCTGTCCCTCAGCAATTCAGCTCAAGCCTAGCACTCTACCACTTGAACCACAGCGCCACTTCCAGCTTTTTCTGCTTATGTGGAGCTGAGGAATCAAACCCAGGACCTCATGCATGCAAGGCAAGCACTCTACCACTGAGCCACCTTCCTAGCCCAAGGAATCTGATTTTCAATGAAACTCATGCTAGTTGAATTGGGTGTGGTGGCTCAAGCCTGCAATCCTAACTAAGCAAAGATTGAGAGGATTGACATTTGGGGACAGCTCAGGCAACAGGACTCTAGCTCAACCAATAGCTGGGCAAAGTGGCATGTAAATGTCATTCTAGTGAAGCAGGGAAGCACAAGTAGGAGGATGGCAGAACAGGCTGGCTGAAGATATAAGGTGAGGCTTTAACTGGAAAATAATGCAAAAGGGCTGGAGACATGGCTCTAGTGGTAGAACACCAGCTTAGTGAATGTGAGTCCCAGTGCAAACCCAAGTACCACCAAAAAATTTTTTTTAAAAATCATACCAGTAGTTAAGGAGGGAGAGATAGAGAAAACATGGATGGGAGGTTTGGGATAGTCAGTATTTTTATTTTTTTTAAGTAAGATCAAAGTAGAGAAGTAGGATTGTAGAGGTAGTAGGGCTTGAACTTAGGGCTTCCCACTCATCCTTAGCTTCTTGACTCAAGGCTGGCACTCTACCACTCAAGCCATACCTCCAGCTCCAGCTTTTTACTGGATAAAGAGAAGAGTCTCAGGGATTTTTTTTTGCCAGGAATGGCTTAGAACCACAATCTTCAGCTCTCAGCCTTTTGAGCAGCTATGATTATAGGCATGAGCCATTGGTTTTCAATTGTTTCATAAAAATGTCAGTACTATCCTGTTTCTGAAACTGACTGGTAAAATCTTTCTGGATTCATGTAGGTACCCAATTAGTATACGAGTGTACCCATAGAAGTGTCCCAAAACCCTCGTGAAGGTCAACAGCCTCCTTCACCCTAGGCTAAATGCGCACATGTCAGCTTGCCGGCGGAGCCACTGCTGGCATGCACTACTGTCCTGGATATACTGGAGAACTTCGGAGAGCATGGTGCGTTTAAGGCGCTCTTCCTCCCTCGTCTTCTTTAGGTGATCATATGTCCTGGCACCTGGAAGGAAAACAATTGACAGCAGGGAGAATGCAACAGAAGTTAGAAGTGAGCTGGGCTATGGTGGCTAATCCTAACTCTAGCTACTCAGGAGGCTGAAATCTGAGGATCATGATTCAAAGCCAGCCCAGGCAGGAAAGTCTGTGAGACTCTTATCCCCAATAAACCACCAGAAAACCAGAAGTGGTGCTGTGGCTCAAATGGTAGAATGCTTGCCTTGAGCTGAAGAGGGTAGGGACAGTGCCCAGGCCCAGAGTTCAAGACCCACAACTGACCAAAAAAAAAAAAAAAGTTAGAAGTGAAGACCCTCCTAGGTAACCAGCAGGATTGTTTTTTCCTTTGTAAAACCATAGACAAGCATATTTCCCTGAGTTTGAAATCAATTTGACTCTAAATATTTTTATTACTTATCTATTGTTAAGAAGTTGGACATTTAAGATGGATTAGCTGATGACTCATGCCTATAATTGGGAGGCTAAGATCTGCCAGCCTTTAATGAAAATGCTAATGCATAGCTAATGCATAGCATAGACAAATAGATTGGCAACTTTTGTTTCCTCCCTCAAAAAACAAAACAAACAAAACTATCCTCTTTGTTAAGCATTATTCCTCCAGAGGAAGAGCAATCAAACCTAAGTTGTCTGCTCGTGTATGTGTGTGTGTGTGTGTACACGGGTGCACACCAGTTTGTGTGTGTGTGTGTACACGGGTGCACACCAGTTGTGGGGCTTGAACTCAGGGCCTAAGGCCTATCCCTGAACTGTTTCACTCAAGGCTATAGCTCTACCACTTGAGCCAGAGCTCTACTTCTGGCTTTTTTTGGAGATAGGAGTCACACAGATTTTCTTGTTCTAGGCTGACTTCAAACTAAGCCTCCTGAGTAGCTAGGATTATAGGTGTTAGCCACTGGTGCCAGGCTGTTTGCTTTTGTTGCTGTTTTGTCCATCCTGGGGCCTGAACTCAGAGCCTAGGTGCTGTCCCTGAGCCTCTTTGTGCTCAAGGCTAGTGCTCTAACACTTGAGCCAGTGATACTTCTGGCTTTTTTGAGTAGTTTATTGGAGATGAGTCTTAGGCTGCTTGGGCTGGCTTCAAACCTCCATCATCAGATCTCAGCTTCCTGAGTAGCTAGGATTATAGGTGTGAGCCATTGGTGCATGGCTGGCTGTTTGCTTTTTAATGGCTGAGAATGAACCCAGAACCTTCTATACTAGACAAGCATTCTACCGTCTAGTCACAACTATGGTAGTATACTGCCTTTCCTTTAGACCTGGCTCTACTACGAACTAGCTCTTTTAGTCACTTTAAGCCTGATTTTCTTCATTAAATAGAAGTAACAACACTTCACAAGTTCACCAGGGGAATTCAATGACATTCAGGTATCCCATACGGCCTCGTACATGATAAAGAACTGTAGATGTTAGCTACTATTAACATAATTATTACCAGTACCTAAGTAGATGAGATCAATAACCTAGAGCCAGTAGAAGCCTGATAAATAAAAACAATCAGGTTATGCCTAACTAAATTTAAGAAGGTAGAGGCTGAAATCCAGGGTACATAGTAGACTTTACAATCTAGAGCAACATCTCTCTTTTGTATGTGTCATGATTTTTATTCTACCTCAGATAGTCTATATAATGTATTTATAATGATTAAATAGCTGAAACAACTAAAATAATTCAAGACTCATTTTGAAAAAGAAAATCTTGTTTTAAAAAATTCAAAAGACCTCAGAGATTCTATGTGTTTGGAAGACAGTATATAGGTAAAACATACTTACTACAAAAATTGGTGATGCCTGCTATCCTATATTCCTGGAGCCTCTTGATTTCCCTTCGGAGTTCAAATTCCACTATTTCCCCAAAATAACAAGGGAAAGAAATAGGAGAAACAAAATCAACATCAGTGAGTCCTTTTGCATTTTCAGTAATTATGTCTTACATCAAAAGGCTGGACAATTTCATCAAGGAAATCCCTTTTACTGGTAACATTCTCATTAGCAATTTTACCCAAGAGCCGAGAAAACCCTACTCCAGCTGTCTTTCAGATGTTGTCTCCAGATGCAACAGATGTAACTATTCCCTAGAAAACTTAAGTAAACTGGCTGAATTCATTTTTACTACAAGATTAATGAAACCATTTTTCTTTCCTTTTTTTGGCCCAAAATGGGACCCAAACTTGGTACCTGGTACTCTCACTCATTCCATGAAATCATTTTTAAATAACTAAGTTTTCCTTTCTGTTAAAATTTCTACTCACACAACCAACTTCTACATATGGAAGGTCTCTAGTATTACTTGTGACCCCGATGCAAGGGAAGGACAACAGCTTTGTGTTCAAACCCCAGTCATTTCTTTATAGCTTCTCTCCTCTAGAGACAAAAAGAGTATTATATTTTCCACGAACCAAAGACTTCTGTCTCCTCAGCGCACACAGATCAGGTTCCCCTGCTTGGGTCATTATGTGGGAGACTATTCAAATTTGGGTGCTTTTTGAAACAGAAGATGAAGGAAAAGCTTAGACAATCTATAGGGTGTAGTTTATGAAGGGACACATAAACCACATGTAACACAAACTGGGACAGGAAATAAAGAACTAGCCATTCAGTATAAACCTCACAAAAAATGCCAACCAAACAAGGTGTTTCCTGAGGACATTCCACCTGGCTCAGATAAATACCTGTGATGCCATGTAAGGATAGCTACATGATAAGGACTGGTTAAGAATCTTGTTAAAAAGAACCTTCCCAGGGCTGGGAAGGTAGCTCAGTGGTAGAGCGCTTGCCTTGCATGCATGAGGCCCTGGGTTCGATTCCTCAGCACCACATAAACAGAAAAGGCCGGAAGTGGCGCTGTGGCTCAAGCAGTAGAGCGCTCGCCTTGAGCTGAAGAGCTGAGGGACAGCGTCTAGGCCCAGAGTTCAGGTCCACGACCGGCAAAAAAAAAAAAAAAAAAAGAACCTTCCCAGCTAGGTGCTGGGGGCTCATGCCTATAATCCTAGGTACTCAGGAGGCTAAGATAAGAGGATCATGGCCTAAAGCCAGCCCAGGAGGATTTATAAATCCTCAAGACTCTATTTCCAACTAGTTAGCAAAAAGCCACAGCAAAAAACCAAGAGTATAAAGTTCTGAAACCTCTTGACGTCCCTATAGCAAAAGGAAAAGAGAGATAGATAGATAGACAGACAGACACACACACAACCTTCTCAGAACTAAATTGTATATAACTTAAATAACTTATATAACTAAATATATATAACTTACATCTCAGATTGAAAAGCATAGACTAATCAACCATATCCAGACTGTCTTAAAGTCTAGAACAAACTACCTTGACAACTTTTTTCCCTTTTTGTGTGTGTATACTAGCTTAAAATAAACCTTCCAATTTTGCTTAGCTTTTTCATTCAGGGTAGGCCACACCACTAGCTTTTTTCTGCCCTGGCTGGCTTCAAAGATCAATCCTCAGATTTCAGCCTTCTAAGAGGCTAGGATTATAGGTGTGAGACAGTGCCTAGCACAACTTCAGTTTTTTATAATAAAAAAATCAAATTATAAAGCCTAGCATTGGTGACTCAAGTCTGTAATCCTAGATACTCCAGAGGCTGAGATCTGAGGATCACAGTTAGAAGCTAACCTAGGCAGTAAACTCCATAATAAATTGCTTAGAAAAAGCCAGAAGTGGCACTGTGGCTCAAGTGGTAGAGCACTAGCCTCAGCATAAAGAGGCTGAAAAACTGTGCCCAGTCCCTAAGTTCAAGCCCCAGGACCAGGAAAAAAAAATCAAATTATAACTCTTAGAAAAACCAGAAAAGTCAAGAGAATGGTGGAAGCACTACTTCCACGAATCATCTAACTCTCTCACCATTTTAAAAACTAGTTTCAATACTAAAATATTTATGTATATGTATATAACAATATGATGTCACTAGGCAATGAATCATAGCACATAATCTCAGCTACTTGGGAGGAGAAGTGTGGGAGGATTGCAGTTTTAGGCCAACCTGGGTAAAAAGTTATAGAGAATTCATCTCCAATAAGCAGGTATAATGGTTCATGCCTGCATAGGAGGATAATGGTCTGAAGCCAAACCCAAGCAAAAACTTGAGACCCTTCCTGAAAACTAAAGCAAAAATGGGTGCAAGTATGTGACTGAAGGTGTAGAATACCTGCCTAGTAAGTGTAAGGCCTTTAGTTCAAACCTAATATGCTAGTATGTATAAATACATAATAAATATATATATATATTATAGTCAGTTGTGGGGCTTGAACTCTGGGCTTGGGCATTGTCCCTGAGCTCTTCAGCTCAAGGTGAGCCCTCTACCACTTTAAGCCAAAGCACCACTTCCGGTTTTCTGGTGGTTAATTGGAGATAAGAATCTCACAGACTTTCCTGCCTGGGCTGGCTTTGAACCATGATCCTCAGATCTCAGACTCCTGAGTAGTTAGGATTACAGGTTTGAGTCACTGGCACCAAGCCTAAAATAAGTTTTAATATGATACAAATTATATACCCATGCATATGTGTTTGTGTATATATATATGCACATATATGTATATGTGTATATATATCTTTTTCTCTCCCTCAGTGCTATCCCTGAGCTAGCTAGCACTTTACCATGTGAGCTACAGCTCAAATTGTTTTTATTTTTTGTAGTTAATTGGCGGTAAGGGTCTCATACACTTCTCTGCCTGGACTGACTTTGATGATCCTCAGATCTCATCTTCTTGAGTTGCTAGGGTTAAAGGTGTGAATCACTGGTGCCCAGCATCACTAAGTCTATTAACCTCTCTCCTCCTACCTTTACAGCACTACACTAAATTTATCTCATGCCAATACAGAAATATCCATAACTTATTTGTTTACTATACATAAAATATACTTTTACCTCTCTTATTTATATAAGCAAAAGCAAACATATAAACAAACATCTGTTCAATGAGGTTTAAAATCCACTTACATGCATGGCTTTCAATGAACTTATCATGTTCCACTGGCCCCACAATCCTTGCAAAACGTCTCATTGTTTCATAAAGATCTTGGACCTCCTTGGGATACCGACGTTCCATTACTACAGAGAAAAGAACGTGCAAACCATATCATGAAGAATGTAAGGATCTCAAGGTTTACTGCACTCTCCTCCTCCCCCCTCCCCCCGCTAGTCCTAGGACTTGAATTCAGGGCCTGGGCACTATCCCTGAGCTTATTTTGCTCAAGGCTAGTACTCTACCTCTTCTGCCACAGTGCCACTTCTGGCTTTTCTGTTTATGTGGTACTGAGGAATGGAAGCCAGGGTTTCATGCATGTTAGGCAACCACTCTAACAGTAAGCCACATTCCCAGTTCCATTTTTTTTTAAATTTTTTTTGGATCCAGTCGTCGGACCTGAACTCTGGGCTTGGGCGCTGTCCCTCAGCTCTTCTGCTCAAGGCTAGCGCTCTACCACTTGAGCCACAGTGCCACTTCCGGCTTTTTTCTATTTGCTTATGTGGTGCTGAAGAATCGAACTCAGGGCCTCAGGCATGCAAGGCAAGCGCTCCACCACTAAGCCACCTTCCCAGCCAGTTCCATTTTTTTTTTAAAGCAAGAAAATTGAGGGGGACACTGTCCAAGATGCATTATACTCTTTGCTATGGCAATGGAAATGAGAACCAAAGGCAGATCCTGCATTGTTAGGAACAATGGCTAGAATTTCTGGTATTAATTCCTGTAGGCAAACAAGCAAGGTGCAGACACAAGAATTCATGTAGATGGATCTACCAGCTTGGAAAAAAGTGTACAGTCTCTGCCTCTCCTGAAATCTCTCTACCTACACAGGCTTAGATAAAGTATGTATTTTATTGTTCATGAGTGCAACTTCACTTTTCTCTAAACCAAAATACTAAAACTTAACTTACTAATAAAGTTACATTTTGACAAGTATCATGTAAGTAGATGGTCACATATGAACTTGGTCAGAGCCAGCAACTCTGTAGATTACTACTGACCAAAGCTCTAATCAAAACACATCTGCAAAGAAAGATCGGGAATAAAACTGACTGAAAGTAACCCTAAGTTTGAGATTTCCAAGAGCTGGTTAGCTGCTTCTTGATGATTTCAATAAGACATCAGTAGTATCTAGGTTACTTCTGTCTCCTTTTGGACCGAGGATACAGGTTTGCTACAAAACAAAACCATCAAACCCTCAGAACAGAAGATTTTGAAGTAAAGGTTTAAAATCTGATGTGAAGAAAATTCTATCATATTAGCATCCTGTATACATCTAATAGGATGGCAATGAGTATCTCTGAAGCCACATTGCACGTGCTACTGCTAAATCTTGGAATCAACAGAGCTTCTCTTTAGCTGTGTACTTAGAGAATTTATAGTTAGTAACATAATAAAGCCAAACTCACTGTTTATTGATTAAAATAGAATTAATGTAAGAGTTCTTGAGTTACTCTAAGTAATGGTCAAACTTTATGGAAAAACCACAGATTAAGAAACCCATTGATTGTTTCATTTACCAAATATGCCCAATTACTATGTATATAAAGTATATGGAAGCCTGGTCCCAGTAGCTACTTGATGGTGGTGTATGCCAGTCATCTTGCCTATGCAAAAAGTGGAGAGATCAGGAGGATCACAGTTCCAGGACTGTTGTTAAAAAACAAAAAAACAATTTCAAAAAACACTATCTCAGCGGAAAATGCTAGGCATGGTGGCATACATCTATCATCCCAGCTATAGTGCAAAACCTAAATAGGAAGACTATAGACCAGGCTAGCCTAGGAAAAAGTTGAGATCCTATCTCAAAATTAAGCTGGGCACTGGTGACTCACACCTGTAATTCTAGCTAACCACAAGACTGAGAGCTGAGGATCACAGTTCAAAGTCAGCCAGGGCAGTCTGTGAGACTCTTATCTCCAATTAATCACCAAAAAGCTGAAAGTAGAGCTGTGCTTAAGTGTAGAGTACTAGCCTTGAGCAATAAAGCTCAGGGAACAGCACCTAAAGCCTGAGTTCAAACCCCAGGACTCATACATACACAAAAAGAAGTTTTAATAGGGAAGTGGAAGTGTGGCTGAAATGGTAGAGCAATAGCCTTAAGAAAAAGGCGAAGGGGGGGGGCTAGGAAGGTGGCTCAGTGGTAGAGCGCTTGCCTTGCATGCATAAGGCCCTGGGTTTAATTCCTCAGCACCCCATAAGCAAAAAGAAAAAAAGCCAGAAGTGGCGCTATGGTTCAAGTGGTAGAGCGCTAGCCTTGAGCTGAAGAGCTGAGGGACAGCGCCCAGGCCGAGAGTTCAGGCCCCACGACTGGATCAAAAAGAAAAAGAAAGAAAAAAGAAAAAAGTGAAGGACTGGGTGCTGGTGGCTCATGCCTGTAATCCTAGCTACTCAGGAGGCTGAGATCTGAGGATTGAGGTTCAAAGCCAGCCCAGGCAGAAAAGACCATCTCCAATAAAAGACTCAGAAAACCATAAGTGGCGCTGTGGCTCAAGTGGTACAGCGCTGGCCTTGAGCTGAAGAACTCAAGGACAGCACCCAGGCTGAGAGTTCAAGCCCCACAGCCAAAAAAAAAAGTGATAGCCTTAAAACACTACAATAACTTGACAAATGTGCAAAGGGACAGAAAATAAAGGGTATAAAGTATAATATGATCATAACCATGTTTTTAAAAACTATAGAGGCATTTGTTTAAATTATAAAGACACTTAATATGCCTGGCTAGATGACCTAAACTCTGCAGTGCCAGAGTATTCACCAAAGAGATGCTCATAAAAGATTTTTTGTGTATGTGTGTGCCAGTTCTGGAGCTTGAACTCACACTACCCAGGGTATGGGCACTGTCCCTAAGCTTCTACTGCTCAAGGCTAGCACTCTATTACTTGAGCCACTTGCTCCACTTCCAGCTTTTTTGGTACTTCAATGGAGATAAGAGTCTCACAGACTTGCCTGCCTACCTGGCTTCAAACTCAGATCTGAGTTTCTAGAATTACAAGTGTGAGCCATTGGCACCAGACTCATGAAAGATTTTATCTATGGAGATTTGTTCTAAAATAATTATGAAGGGAGAAAATGAGGGAGGGAGTAACACTGTTTGAAAAGAAATGTACTCATTACCTTACTTATGTTACTTACAATTTAAAAACTCCAAAACAAAAATAATAAACATGAAGTAATTTTACAAAAACAAAAAACATTATGATACAATTACTATAAACATTTTATATTACTATAAAAATGCTCAAAAATCTACAATGTAGAAAAAGGAGATTTTTACCTGCCCAGCTTAGTTATCTCAATTATTTAAAACAGTAGAGTCAAAGTTAGCAGTTCATTAAAAAAAATCACATTTATGGGGCTGGGAAGGTGGCTCAGTGGTACAGTGCTTGCCTCGCATGAGGTGCTGGGTTTGATTCTTCAGGAGCATATAAACAGAAAAAGCTGGCAGTGGAGCTATGGCTGAAGTAGTACAGAGTTAGCCTTGAGCTGAAGAGTTGAGGGACAGCGCCCAGGCTCAGAGTTTAAGCCCCACGACTGACCCCCCCCAAAAAAAATCATGTTTATTAACATCAAACCACAGTATCATTTTTGTGTGTTGACTACTATGTAAAAAAGAAGTATTAATTTCTGTTGTTTATATTTTTATAACCTGAGGATCAAGGTTATGTTGTGTTCTAATTATGCTCTAATTACTAATTAAAACATTTTACACAAATATGAATGACTACAAATTAATAATTCTTTTTATTTTTTATTATTTTGTCAGTTGTGAGGCTTGAACTCTGGGCTTGGGTGCTGTCCCTGTGGTCTTCAGCTCAAGGCGAGTGCTCTACTGCTTGAGTCATAGTGCCACTTCTGGTTTACTAGTGGTTTATTGGAGTTAAGAGTCTCATGGACTTTCCTGCCTCCTGTGTAGCTAGGATTACAGGCGTGAGCCACCGGCACCCGGCTAAATGAATAGTTCTTTACTTTCAATATAGAATTGTTCCCCACTTGTTTGTTGTTAATTCCTTGTCATTCGTTCGTGTGTGTGTGTGTGTGTGTACACCAGAATTGTTCTCCACTCGTTTGTTGTTAGTTCCTTGTCATTCCGTGTGCGCGTGCGTGCGTGCATGCGTGCGTGTGTGTGTGTGTGTGTGTGTGTGTGTACACCAGGGATTGAACTCCAGCTCCATATTAGAATTTTTAAAAATCTTCTTAGGTAAGGCAACTTGGATTAAAACCATTGCCATAAATAATTTATTTAAAACTACTTAATAATATTAAAAGAACACGACCGACAAAAAAAAATAATATTAAAAGAAGTTAGATTAAAAAAGTTTATACTTACACTGAAACTTCCTAAGGTTGATTAATCCATGATCTCTTATAATTCTAGAATTAAAAGTAATATTTTAGTGCAGCTTTTATTAACCATCCTAAAAACAATAAAGTCACTCCTCACCAACTTTGCAGGTCAGTAAATCACTACCACAATTTTAGCCTCTCAAGCATCCCATAGTTTTCATCATAAGCACAGCAGCTGGGTGAATGAATGAAATCAATTACCATTCACAAAAATATATGTCTGTCACTTAAGACAAAAACAGAAGGGCATCTGTGTCCACAACGTGTAAGTTTAATCTATTAAGTTTGATGAAATTGTAGTGGAGAACAGCCACTGAAGGGAAACTATAAAAAGGCACTATCACACGTTCAACATTTACAATTGTGTATTCAAATAACACTTTGAAACTATTTGAAATAAATATATAGTGTGCATAATTAATGGAAGGGCATCATAAAAGAGAAGTCCTAATAGCAACTTCAACAGTTGGATTCTATAAGACTCTTGGGTCTATTATGTTTTTTGTTTCTTTTTTGGGGGGGGTAGGAGGGGGGTGCCAGTCCTGGAGCTTTTTTTTAAAATCAAGACTAACATTCTACTTGAGCCACACCTTTATTTCCAGCTTTAGGCTTTTTGGTATAGTTAGTTGGAGGTGAGTATTTTACAGACTTTCCTGCCTGAGATGACTTCAAACCCTGATCCTCAGATTTGAGCCTCCTGAGTATCGAGGATTACAGGTGTGAGTGATCAGTGTCAGCTCTAATTTTTTTTTTTTTGTCGGTCATGGGGCTTGAACTCTGGGCCTGGGTGCTTTCCCTGAGCTTTTCAGCTCAAGGCGAGTGCTCTACTGCTTGAGCCACAGCACCACTTCTGGTTTTCTAGTAGTTTATTGGAAATAATAGTCTCAAGGAGTTTACTGCCCAGGGTGGCTTTGAACTGTGATCCTCAGATCTCAGCCTCCTGAGTAGCTAGGATTACAGGAGTGAGCCACCAGCACTGGCTCTAATTATGTATTTTAAGCAAAGCAAAATTTAAACCACTCAGGGTTGTATGTCTGGAGCCTATGATTTATACCAGAAGTATTCACGACTAGCAACAAAGCTTCTGCAACACTTCATGGAAACTTCCAACTTGGAAGAATTTTACTTTAGATCACACTCAGCCCCTCAAGAGTGTCTCCCAACTCCCTTTGCTTTTTATTGCTGATACCACTGTGTCTATAGTTAGTAACAGCACAATAACACACATGCTTACACTTATATTTACATGCCTATGTACTCATACCTTCTGCATACTCTCTCTGACTGATTAAAAATTTCTGTGACCCAATGGAGGACTAAGGTTTATAATTTCTAAATCTGAATATGTGTGTGTGTGTGTGTGTGTGTATATATATATATATATATATATATATATATATAGGTATTCATCCATCTACCCCTCTACCCATCCATCCATACACATAAATAAAGATACATGTTTACATGTTTTTATTTTCTTTTTAGGTTATGGCTGAATGAATGAAATCAATTACTTAGGGTTTGTTCTACCACTGAACTCTACCTCTAGTCTTCAAGTGTAGCTCAGTTGTAGACAAGATCAGCTGCTGCAAAGGAAATGAATAACCAGAGTCCACGAAACTTACTCTGAACACTTAAAAATCTTTTTGGATCAAATCTTCTTAAATATATATATTTTTTAAAAAGCTGGGCTCCAGTGGCTTACTCCTGCAATCCTAGCCACTTAAGAAACTCAGATCTGAGGATCTCATATCTAGCCCAGGCAGGGTCTGTGAGAGTCCAATTAACTATAAGTGGAGCTGTGGCTCAAGTGGTAGAGTGCTAGTTTTGCACAAAAAAGCTTAAGGACAGCACCCAGACCCTGAGTTCAAGTCCCAAGACCACCATTAAAAAAATAAAAATTAAAAAAAATACATATCAGAATAAGAGCATAACAAAAGCATAACAACTTAGGAATATTTTGAACTGATCTTTTCCTTTTATTTCAAAGAGCTTAAAACAATATACTCACATTATTACAATAAAGAAAAAGAATTTGAAAACAAGACAGGATCATTGCCCCCACTTAACAGAAAAATTGAAGCTCAAGGACAGTAACTATCTTCCCCCAGATCAGGGGGACAGTGTTGTTATGGACTGACTACGTACAATCAGTGCAACAGTCCAAACCTCAAAGAAGGCAGGATGGTTTTCTGTACTTACTTTTTTCGTCTTTGTCTTTCCTTTAGCCTGGAATGATAGATATCTACCACAGCCATCTTCAGAGCTATAAATACATTCATTTATAGAAATAAATTAAAATAATAGAAATATTTTAAAAATCCATTACCCAAACTCCAAATCTCAAATTGATATCTGCTCCAATTTCACATTTGCCAATCTAGGAAATACTGCTTCTAATGGAACATGAAAATATCCTAGCACATTGTTTTTTTTGTCTTGTCTTTTTAGTACTAGGGTTTGAACTCAGGGCTTTTCATTTACTAGACTGGAATTCTACCATTTGAGTCACATCTCTTACTATGTTTTCTGAGAGTTACTTGGAGATAGAATCTAGCAAACTTTTCTGTTTGATTTGGCCTTAATCTGTGATCCTTAAGATCTCAGACTCCTTAAGTAGTTGAGGATTAAAGATATGAGTCACCAGTGACCAGCTCCTGATTTCTTTACCTCTCTGTATATTTCTCCTCTCTGTATGTATGTCATTACTTTGTAGATTACAACTTCCACTTTATACCACATACCTTTCTTGATTTGTTATATATTTTACTACATAGAATGAAAGCTGGAACTTTTAATACATGGGCTAGAAATCCTATCTAGTAAGAGTAGATACAAAATAGTTTTTCTTTTATTGCTGTTGGAGATGGAACCCAAGGCCTCAAGCATGTTAGACAAGTGCTCCTCCACTGAATTACACTCTGAAATCAAAAACAAATATTGCTATGACTCTATAGAAGTAATCTCAATCTCAAGAGATGGTGTCACAACAAGATTAACATGCACCAGAAACTATTTTTTTACAGTAATGTTTTCACGTTTAGAGTACAGAATTTTGTATTCTGTAATAAGAGTTAAGATGCCTATGTAAAAGCCATGCTCTTTCCTAGTTTTCTCTTGTAAAATAAGAAGAGAAGCAGTAGATAGGAAAAGTTTTAATCAATACAGTAGTTCTTAGATGTAGCTTTTCTTGCTATTCTTTTATTCAACTTCAGAATTCTTTTTTTTTTTTTTTTTTGTCGGTCGTGGGGCTTGAACTCTGGGCCCGGGCGCTGTCCCTCAGCTCTTCAGCTCAAGGCCAGCGCTCTACCACTTGAGCTACACCGCCACTTCCGGCTTTCTGGTGGTTTATTGGAGATAGGAGTCTCAAGGTCTTTCCTGCCCGGGCTGGCTTTGAACCGCGATCCTCAGATCTCAGCCTCCAGAGTAGCTAGGATTACAGGCATGAGTCACCAGTGCCAGGCCAGAATTCTTTTTTTTTTTTTTGTCAGTCGTGGGGCTTGAACTCTGGGCCTGGGAGCTGTCCCTCAGCTCTTCAGCTCAAGGTGAGCGTTCTACCACTTGTGCTACAGTGCCACTTCCAGTTTTCTGGTGGTTTACTGGATAAGAATCTCACAGACTTTCCTACCTGGGCTGGTTTTGAACCTCGATCCTCAGATCTCAGCCTCCTGAGTAGCTAGGGTTACAGGCATGAGCCACCAGTGCCCAGCCTCAACTTCAGAATTCTTAAAGCTCCAGCTATATTTCTCTTTTCATTCCTCACCTTAATCCTATAAACATATCCATCTCTAGGGTTCCAACCACCATCAAACTATGTAATCTTAAACTGAGATATCTAGTGTAAGCTCCAGGTCCTACTGGATATCTTTATTCACAGAGCCTTCTATTGCAAATTTATATCCTACTTCTTTTCCTATCCTCTATAACTTTTACCTTGGTTAACAGCATCATAGTTAAACGAGTCCAAAGCAGAAATCAATCTGGATTTTTCCCTCCTGTCCCTATCTAGTAGTTTTACCTACTCCCACCTTATACTACATACCTTTCTTGACTTGTTATATATTTTACTACATAGAGTAAAGGCTCTTTTAATACATGGGCTAGAAATCCTATTAAGAGTAGACACAAAATAGGTTTTTACTGAACACTCTCAAATTCATCTTTTATCTCTAGTCCCATTCCTTAGCCCACATATCTTGTCTCTCTCAACAGCTTGAATCAATCTAGTAAGAGAACCATCATTACATTTACTGACTCCATTTCTGCCAAATGGACTCCAAATCACCCCTCCAAATGGTACCAGACTAGTATTTCACAACACAACACAATCTTTTTTTTTTGGTTGGTAATGGGGCTTGAATTCTGGGCCTGGGCACTGTCTCTCAGCTCTTCAGGTCAAGGCAAGCACTCTACCACTCGAGCCACAACGCCACTTCTGGTTTTCTGAGTGGTTGATTGGAGATATGAGTTTCACAGACTTTCCTACTCAGGCTGGCTTTGAACCGTGATCCTCAGATCTCAGCCTCCTGAGTAGCTAGGATTACAGGTGTGAGCCACCAGTGCTTAGCTTACAACACAATCTGACTGAATAATTTTGATACTTATAACTCTTCAGCAACTTTCCATCTACTTACAGGAGTTCAAACTCTTACAGATCATAGAGGCATTTTATTGCCTTGATTCTATCTTTCCAGTATTGCTTCCTACCCCTTTCTCATAGGTCTTATACACTAGGCACACAAAACCACCAACTCAAGATTATACAGCTGCTAAGTAAATATCAGGAATCTTGATTCCAGAGCTGTGAGTAGGAAAAAACAGTGAAACTGTTCAACATGTTTATTGTTAGTGAATTTACTTTCTCTTATAAGTACTATATCCTAAATCTAGCTTCACTGAAAATAAAATGTGTTTAGGAAAAAAAAAATAGAAGAAAAAAAAGGAAGTCAAAGTCAAAAATATCAGAAACAAAAATCCCTATGGTTGCTTATAATTAGAAGATCTCTAGGATTAAGTAATGAATTATTGATAACTGTAGAAGAAACTATGAGTAATGCATAATTTAGCATTACATTGTTTTTGTTTGCCAGTTGTGGGGCTTGAACTCAGGGTCTGTGTGCTGCCCCTGAGATTTTTTGCTCAAGGCTAGCCCTTTACCACTTTGAGCCAGTGTTACTTTAGGTTTTCTGGTGGTTAGTAGGAGATAAGAGTTCTCTGGGACTTTCTTGCTGAGGTTGGCGATCCTCAGATCTCAGCCTCTTAAGTAGCTAGGATTATAGATGTGACCCATTGGAGCCCAGCTTAGCACAGTTACATTAAACCATTCATCTATGGATTCTGTAAGCATTTAACAATTTCAGTAGATCCTGGGACTACCTTAATACCTTGTCTCCTTTAGCTCTGTGCAAATTGAGAGTTTGTTGGTTTTCACTTGTTTTCATTATTCAAAGGAAGATCTACAGCATCATTTGAAAAATTGATGCATTAGTAAAATGTAGGTCATATAATTTCTAAAAACATAGCAGCCTGTGTAGCAAAGAATTTGGTTATATATGAGAATCACTTCTTTCAAGATAGTAAGTTTCATTCCAAAACAGTCAAAAGCCTCTTGAATGGTGGTAATTCAAACCACAATGTAATTTAATACGCATCCAAAGAATAGGAGATTCATGTTTGAGTTTAGCCCAGGGCGGGGGTGAGAGGGAGGGCAATGAGTCATGTTTTATTACAGTAAGTATTTAAACATTGTTGTCCAACAAAACATTATTTGGCACAATAAGTCAGATCTGCTCTAGCTGAACCTCCTTCTCGAGAACTTCAATTGCCTTGCCCAGCAAGTCCTGGAGGGTACCTCCATGAACACTTTGAAACCCACACTTTTGCTAGAACTAGACTTTAGTGAGAGGAAAACTTGTGACCAATCAAGTAAGAAAACAGAATAAAATCGATCACAAGAAGTCCAATTTTATTTTTCAGTAAATGATAGCAAACAAAAGTTGTTGGGCCATGTACAATCCCAAAGCACTGTCAAGTCCAGATATTCCATACTAACCATTACTGAGTATTTTGCTGCTATCTACTCTTAGGATATGGTTAGATCAGAAGGTTTAATATCAAAATCTTATACGCTAGGCTATGAAAGATGTAGCTTCAATCACTGAGAGTTATCCAGGAATACTCTGATCTGAGACCAAAACAAAACAACTGAAATACTAAATCTTAGCTGCATAATCTGTAGAGATGATAGAATGCAATGTTTTCTGAAGTCTAAATATTTTCAAAAATTAACTACCAGCCAGGCACCAATGTCTCATACCTATAATCCTAGCTATGCAGGAGGCTGAGATCTTCGGATTGCAGGTTGAAGCCAGCCCTGACAGGAAAGTCTGTAAAAGTTTTATCTCCAATTAACCACCAAAAAAACCCCAATACCCAGAAATGGAGCTGTATTTCAAGTGGTGAATTCCTAAAACAAAGTTCAGAGACAGCACCCAGGCTCTGAGTTCAAGCCCTAGGACCAGCACAAAGAAAAAAGGAAAAAGAAAAAAAAATTAAAGTCTAATTCCTAACAGTTCAAAGCAGGAAGCGAAACAAATATATCATAACAAATACCCTGAAAATTTCTCATGTGTTAGGCTCTTTATGCCTTAGATCATTTAGCTACCCAATAAGATAAATTCAATAGAAAAGAAATATCTTGAAGAGCCAGTGAAAATTACTAATTCTGACAAAATATTTCTGTAATTTTTGTTAGATACTAAATTTATCATTTTGTTTCTGGAAATTTGTGTGGGAATGACTTAATTTAAAATAAAAAGTTGTGGGCGCTGGTGGCTCATGACTTGAATCTTAGCTACTCAAGAGGCTAAGATCTGAGGAACGAGGTTCAAAGCCAGCCTGGGCAGGAAAGTCTATGAGACTCTTATCTCCAGTAAACCACCAGAAAACCCCAAGTGGCACTGTGGCTCAAGTGGTAGAGTGCTCGCCTTGAGCTGAAGAGCTGAGGGACAGCACTCAAGCCCATACTTCAAGGCCCACGACAGAAAAAAAAAAAGCTGAGGAGACTGTATTTTCAAAATTATCAACAAACTGCCAGTGGTTCTACTGCCTCATTATTTCAGTAGTTTAAGCTTAAAAAAAAAAAAATAGAGCCGGGTGCAGGTGGCTCATACCTGTAATCCTAGCTACTCAGGAGGCTGAGATTTGAGCATCCTGGTTCAAAGCCAGTCCAGGCAGCAAAGTCCATGAGACTCTTATCTCCAATAAAACTACTAGAAAACCAGAAGTGGGGCTATGGTTCAAGCGGCAGAGCTTTCGCCTTGAGCTGAAGAGTGCAAGGACAGTTCCCAAGCCCAGAGTTCAAACTCCATGACCAAACAAAAAACAAAAACAAAAAAAAAGAAAGAACAAATGGAAGTCTGGAATTCTCCTAAAGAAAAACTGGTATTTTTCTCATATATTTTCTCTATAAAGTACACTCAACTAGCAGCAACTGATTACAACTACATGATTAACCCAGGCAAGATCACAATACAGCAAGTAGAATAGAAATGAGAAAAGCAAACACTGCAAGAATGAGAACCATCAGTTCACATTCTACTTCAAGTGACTGGAGGCTTCAGTACGAGCTAGCAAACAAAGAACCAAGAGATCATTAAATGCAAACCAACCAAAAACACCCATCATTTATCCACTGACACAAAGCCTCTGAAATCCTAGCTTCGAGGGAAGAACAGTCTCCCTGTGATTACACTGAGGACTGATAGAGTTTCCAAACTGCTGCCTTAAAATATTTCAAGAAGTGGGCAGAAGACAGAGGCAGCGCCTCCCACTGCAATGTATTTCTATCATTGTTTAAAATAGCTTGCAACATGTTTCTGTTTTCTTGACAGAAGGCACTTACTGCTTGCTTGGCAAGAAAATCAACTCAGAGTTTAACTTCAGGGAGGCCAATCAAAATCCTCACGCCAACAGTACAAGCACAAACCTGTGACTCAGGTATTCCTCAGAAGCAAGGTTTTTAAGACATTTTCCCTGCTAAGCTTTTGGCTTGGTTAAGCTGCACACCAATGATTCTACGAAGGAAAAAAAGACTATGTGACCAATGGTTAAAGTTAGCAAGTAGGAAGCCTTGGGCAAATTATTTCTTTTACATTTCTCTGAAGTACAATGGGAAAATATGTCTGAATTGCAAAAAAGTAGGGAAGCTATAGAAGACAACAAATATGAAGCTTCACAGAAAAGAAACAGTAAGAAAAATAAATTCAAGAATATAAAGAATGAGTATTATGCAGTATTAAAAACATGAACTCTGGGGATTGCTCTGACACTTGCTGGCTACATATTACAAGCAAGTTATTTGGCCTTTTTAAGCTTCAATTCCTCATCTATAAAATGTAAGTAATAACATTCAACTCATAAGGTTTTTGAGGATTAAATTAATTCAAAGAACTTGGTGTTGTGGCACATGCTTGGAATCACAAAACATATGAGGCTGAAGTAGGAGGATCACAACGTTTGAGGCCAGCTTGGGTTATAAAGACTCCATCCTATGCAAAAAACAGCTTTGTCACTATAAAATGAAGTTCACTGTCAGTAGGTAAACACACAAGAGACCAAGCTGGACCTCCATTTACTAACTGTTAAAGATTTTAAAGGCTAATATTATCTGAAGATAACAATGGGGAGAGGAATCCACACCTAGCAGAGAAACTTTGCTGAAACTAGCTTCCCAAACAGAGGAAACACAAATAATTCTAAAGTAAAATGCTGAGAAGTGCTGAAAACACAGACTTAGCACCCAGGAGTTTATAATGCTTCTAGCTTGTACCATTATAGAACAACAATGACTAGATGGATGCTGCATCTCGAATTATAGGCCCCCAAGAAACTTAGAGAAAGAGTAGTCCACAAATTTAGAAGAGGTTTTCGCAATCGGACAAGAGACAGGAAAAGAGATATCAGCCAAAGGGATATCTGCACTGAGATCTCCTGATATATACCATGATACAGGAGAGTTCCAAGTTATGAGTCTTCTACATCTTTCTTTCAGAACCAATAATTCTTTTTTTTTTTTTTTTTTTGTTGGTCGTGGGGCCTGAACTCTGGGCCTGGGCGCTGTCCCTCATCTCTTCAGCTCAAGGCTAGCGCTCTACCACTTGAGCTACAGCGCCACTTCCGGTTTTCTGGTGGTTTATTGAAGATAGGAGTCTCACGGTCTCTCCTGCCCGGGCTGGCTTTGAACCGAGATCCTCAGATCTCAGCCTCCTGAGTAGCTAGGATTACAGGCGTGAGCCACCAGCGCCTGGCAAGAACCAATAATTCTGTACATTAATAAAAGACGTTGCGATTCAGGCTTCTTTAATAATTCCAATTCCAAAACTTCACTGTTGCTGTTTTGTCGTTTTGTTTTGTTTTTACTGCATAACTCGCAGTGCCCTTTCTGAAAAATATATAGCTAGAATGTAACTTATTACACTTTATTGTATCCAAGGCATCTATATTGGACATTACAAGCCAGTTTTATTAGACAAATTCCATAAATCAATGTAAATCTTTGGGTAAAGCAAAGAAAAGGCTTGATGGTATCAGCTTAAATTCCTTCTAGAAGTTGTGAGAAATATTAAAAGAATGTCGTAAATGTTCAGTAATAAGAGTATAATGGTATGGAATGGTAATAACACCAATCTGAATTGTGTACCATCATTCATTGGAGACAATTATACTCTGACTAATCAGTATCACCCATTTGTTACAGGTAGGGTATACAAAGAAATAGCAAGCAAGATTCCAAGGACTTGCCCAAGATGATAATGACTCAGAAGCAAGCCTAACATTGAATGAGTGCCCTAATTTACACCAAATCTTTGCTTTCTCTGTGTGCCAGGCATGCTTAAAAACTCCCTCTCCTCCTACTTGAGTCTACGTGGACTTTTAGAACCATTCACAGGGTGTTTTGAGAGTCTACTCAGGACAGTATGCCTCAGGTATTTGTCATGCTATCACAGGAGCTACTCTTAAAAGCTCAGAACTATAAAGCATCTCCATGGCACTGCCTACAAAGCATTCTTTTGGCCTCCAGTGTTTGTAAATCTCTTAAAAATATCATCTCCTCAAAAGTACCCTAAGGATGAGTGGTAGCTCAATTGTAGAGTGTTTGCCTAATGTATGAGAGGCCTTGTGTTCAATCCTCAGTGAAAACAAGCTAGCACCATATAAATATCTTCAGATCCTGCTTTAGGAACAGTTTTGAAATTTGGGGGTTGTTTTATTTTGAGTACTGAGAGGATCAATCACAGGGCCTCACCCCATACGAGGCAAGCAAGCTATCCTAAACATAACTCTGACCCTATCACCTAGATAATCTACCTATTTAGGCTGGGGAAAATGATTGTTTAGTGTTAAAAAGTTACTTATGGGGCTGGGAAGATGAAAAAATGAAAAAAGCCAGAAGTGGCGCTGTGGCTCAAGTGGTAGAGCTCTCGCCTTGAGCTGAAGAGCTGAGGGACAGCGCCCAGGCCCAGAGTTCAGGCCCCACGACCGGACCCAAAAAAAAAAAAAAAAGTTACTTATGTATGAGAATATCTGATGCTTCAATTCTAGTTCAAATGAAAATCAGTGATTTACAAGGTTCTATATAGAAACTGCAGGAAAAAGTAGGTATCTAGTATACTATAGTATTGAAGAGCAAACTGAACTAAAACTTACTAATCAGTCAGGTGTGATTATTGTTTTGTCTCCATTTACTTATAGAAAGAACTACAAATGCATCTGAAGAAATTACAAATACTGCTGGGCCTGAGTGCCTCCCTAGCTCTTAGCTACACAAGAGGCTAAGATCTGAGTACTAGGGTTTAAAGCCAGCCCAGGCAAGAAAGTCTATGAGAGTCTTATCTCCAATAAACTAACAAAAAAGCCAGAAGTGGAGCTGTGGCTCAAGTGGTAGAACACTAGACTTGAGCAAAAAAGCTTTGAGAGAGTACCCAGGTTCTGAGTTTAAGCCCCAGGACAGGCACAAAAAAACAAAACAAAAAACCAAGTTACAAATCCTGCTTTTACAGAGAATAAAGAGCAAAACTAAATAGCGATCACCAGGCACTTCTCACACATGTAATTCTAGCTACACAGGAGGCTGAGATCTGAGGATCCCACACTGATTTTGAGCCAGCCAGGGCAGTAAAGCCTGAGGAATTCTTATCTCCAATTAACCACCAAAAAGCTAGAAGTGGAATGAACTGTGACTCAAGTAATAGCATGCTAGTTTTGAGCAAAAAAGCTCAGGGACAGTGCCCTGAGTTCAAGCCTCAGTAGCAGCATGTGCACATGTGCGTGCAGACACATGGACACATGGACATGGACACAGACAGACAGACAGACAGACAGACAGACAGACAGACACACACACACACACACACACACACACACACACACGGTCACACATACACATTAATTAATTAAATAATCATTTTACAAGTTTTCTTAATATTGCTGAGACGTAAGAATGAAGATCTTGGATTAGAGCCTAGAGAAGTGATTCAGGAAGTCCCTTACACAGTTGAGCCATTATTAACATCAGAGCTTTTGCTTTCCAAAGTTTGGTCTCCCCCCACAGGGCTTGGGCATTGTTCGTAAGGTTTGTTTGCTCCAGGCTAGCACTCTACCACTTGAGCCACAGTGCTGCTTCCAGCCTTTTCAGTTTATGTGGTACTGAGGAATCGAACCCAGGGCTTCATGCATGCTAGGCAAACACTGTATCACTAAGCCACATTCCCAGCCTGGTCATTTTTAACAATATCTAAAAGGGTGATACTTATGAAGCTCCTTTTTATTTAGCATAAAACTTTTGGTAAGACAGATACAAGCCAGGAAACACTATCATTTTAACAAAAGCTGGTGTTTCTGTAGGGCATTGCTGGATGGCAATCTGTATATCACCTTAAAGAGAACAATACAAGAGAGAAAAGACAATATGAGTCACTGGAGTTTGAAGACATTGACACAGAAGAATGAACAAACTCAACTGATCTAGGGAATGCTAAAGTAGTTTGCTTTCAAGGTTTCCTCTTTATAGTTCAACCTGCGTCACTTTGACTTTACAAAAGTTGTGTGGGAGAAAAGAAGAGGAATGAAATTTTGCAAGAAGAAATTATGCTTTAAAAATATGTAGAAAAATCTCAAGGTAAAAATGTTAAAGACTCGGGCTGGGAAGGTGGCTCAGTGGTAGAGCGCTTGCCTTGCATGCATGAGGCCCTGGGTTCCATTCCTCAGCACCACATAAGCAAAAACAAAAACAATAAAACCTTGTGATATTTAGCTAAGACATAGCTAAAGTAAGTTTAAGCATAATAAAGTTTGTAGGTTACTTTTTGTGTGTGTGTGTGTGTCGGTCATGGGGCTTGAACTCTGGGCCTGAGTGCTGTCCTTCAGCTCTTCAGCTCAAGGCGAGCGCTCTACCACTTCAGCTACAGCACCACTTCCTGTAGGTTACTTTAAAAAAAAAAAAATGTTAAAGACTCCTTTCTTGGTCCCAGGTCAACAACTATCCAGGAACTCTTCTATAAAAAGAATACCAGGTAATACAATTATGTTAACTGGTTGATTTATAACTCAACAGGTATTCTTGTCATTCCTGTCTGGGATGTAGATTTAGGAGAAAAAAATTAAATAAAATGCCTTTTGAAGAATATAGATTCCAATAAAGCATATAATTCAAATAAAGCAATAAATGATCTACTGTACCACATTTGACTCTGGACTCAAAGAGAAGATGAAGAATTATTTTAAGTATGCAGTTCACTAAAAATCTGAAGAGAGGGAATAACGAGCTCAATGAAAGTTTTTTTGTTTGTTCTGTGTGTGTGTATGTGTGTTTATGCATGTGCGCACACACATGCATGCATGCACACTAGGGACTGAACCCAGAACCACACAAACATTAGGCTACTCATCAGCCCTGACTATCCACTTTCAACAACACTGCGGCATGCATGGGGGGAGAGGGGGCACGACTTAACAATGAGTTACCCCTAAGAGAGTTCATTTACGATTAACATTCAAGTCAGGCACTGGTGACTACTTAGTACCCTAGCTACTTAGGATTGGGAATTCCTTGTTCAAAATCACCTGGCTAAAAAAGTTCATTAGATCTTCCCTTCTTAACAAAGAACTGAGTCCACTGCTCAGAGCTTTTTATTCTAGCTATAACAGGAAGCCTAAAATAGATTGAGACCCAGCTGCTTGCCAGGGAAGGACATGCACCTATCTCAAAAATTTCAAGTGCAAGCCAGGCGCCGGTGGCTCATGTCTGTAATCCTAGCTACTCAGGAGTCTGAGATCTAAGAATTGTGGTTCAAAGCCAGCCCAGGCAGGAAGTCTGTGAAACTCTTATCTCCAATAAACCACCAGAAAAACCAGAAGTGGTGGTCCACCAGAAAACCAGAAGTGGTGCTGTAGCTCCAATGGTAGAGCACTAGCCTTGAGCTGAAAAGCTGAGGGACAGTGCTCAGGCCCAGAGTTCAAGTCCTACAACTGACAAAAAAATCTTTTTTTTTCTAATTTTTCAAGTGCAAAAAAATGCTAGAGGCATGGCACAGCAGCAATAGTGCCTGCTTGGCACGTCTCAGTACTAAAAAAAAAAAAAAAGATTTGGAAGTGCTGAATATTCAGGGGCTGGGAAGGGTGGCTGAGTGCTTGCCTGGGTTCGATTCCTCAGCACCACATAAGCAAAAAGAAAAAAAGCCAGAAGTGGCGCTATGGCTCAAGTGGTAGAGTGCTAGCCTTGAACTGAAGAGCTGAGGGACAGAGCCCAGGCCCAGAGTTCAGGCCTCACGACCCCAGATCAGACCCCAGGACCCCCCCCCCAAAAAAGTGCTGAATATTCTATTCAAAGTTCTAAGAGGCATGCCTATAATCATAGCATTCAGGAGGCTGGGTTAGGAGGAGGAGGATTTCAAGACCAGCATGGGTTATGCAGGAAGACCCTATCTCAAAATCAGTTTTGAAGAACAATTTTTTTTTTGAAGAACAATTTTTCCACTTTTTACCTGCTAGAAATTTGAAGTAACAAATTATAACAAACACTGCTGAAATCTCAAGATTTTTACACTATTTCTCTTCCTTCTAATTAGGCCAAGTGAAGGCCACTTAACCAATTACTTTAGTGTTGGCTTATTTCAGTCAAAAGAATTATGATTCAGTTCAAAGGATGGAATATTTCCAACTATTGGTACATAGTCTATATTCTGACCACCATCACAAATTGTTTCTCAGTGTGACCAAAACCTAACAACAGGGTAAGTTCAGTAACATAATTGCTAGATTTTTTCCTTTCCTTTCCTTTCTTCTCCTTGCCTTCCTTTCTTTCTTTCCGTCTTCCTATCTTTTTTTCTTTTTTTGTGGTGCAAGGGATTGAATCTAGGACCTCTAGCACTGTAGACAAGTACTTCACCATTGAGACATAACTTCAGCCCAATCACTAAGTTCTATATTCCATTAGGGTAGGGAAAACCTATTTTATTCTTCTTTGTACTGCAAGCATCCAACATGGTGTCATCACATACTTTAGCTCAATAATTTGATGAAATAAAAAGTTACCATGTAAAATGTCTGAGTCATCTTCAACAAAATCAATGTCTCTCAAGTCCCATTCTGCATAATTGTCAAACTCCTGTTAAGGAAAAACAAATCCCCACCCCAAGCCCACAGGTTTGAATAATGCCTTTTCAAGTTGCTATGCTTTTTTTTTTTTTTTGGGTCCGGTCGTGGGGCCTGAACTCTGGGCCTGGGCGCTGTCCCTCAGCTCTTCAGCTCAAGGCTAGCATTCTACCACTTGAGCCACAGCGCCACTTCCGGCTTTTTTCTTTTTGCTTATGTGGTGCTGAGGAATCGAACCCAGGGCCTTGAGCATGCAAGGCAAGCGCTCTACCACTGAGCCACCTTCCCAGCCCCAAGTTGCTATGCTTTATAAGCAAACAGAAAACACACAAACCAGAATTTGTTAAGAAATATTAAGTGGCTGTAAGAGGCCAGAATATGGATGCAAGTAACAAGAAATGAGGGTAGGTGAGGGAAAGATAAGAGATCTGTAAACTTTGGGGCAGTAGTAAAAACAAAAGATTAAAATAGTTATGTCTAAAAATGAGGTCTAAATCTGTTGTTCTAAATTTTCAAATGGCCTGTTCATTCCCCCCAAAATAACTTCCTGGGATCTCAGCCTCCTGAGTAGCTAGGATTAGGATTACAGGCATGAGCCACGGACGCCCAGCATGTGCATGAAGTTTTATGTGGCCATACAGACATACTCATTTGTTTACATATTATCTATGTTGCTTTTTTACAATAACAAAAAGTTTAATTGCAACGGAAATCTAATAAGACCTGCAAAACTTAAAAATATATACTACTAGAAAAAGTTGGCCAAGCCTTGATATTAATGGAATGAGAACCAGACTGTAGAAATTCAATACCTACAAAGAAAATGGGAGCCAGCACTGATAGGACTTAAACAGGTTTTTAGTACAAAGAACATCCCTTTTATGAAAGTGAAAATGCATACAAATGAAAAAAATGAAGGTAGGACTGTACAAAAGCCATATAAACTACAGTGTTTGTTAAGGAACCTATGGTTACAAAGCCCCCTCAAAAGCAAGGTTTTCCTCTCTAAAAACAATGTTCTCCTACCTCAATGAAATCTGCTCGAGCTGGCATGTATCCTGCCATGTCCCGAGAAAGCAAGGAGTCAAAAGTAGGTCGTGGAGGATCATCTGTAGCTGGAAGAATTAATACATTTTTCTTAATAAAATATTGATATGAAAAAGAAATAAAACTCCCTATTTACACCAAGAAACAAATAAAAATCAAAATAGTGTTAAGGACTAGTGAAAAAAATTAATATTAAAGTATTACAGGAAGAGACTGAGTTCTTTTGTTTTCTTACAGTGTTGGCAATTGAACCTAGGGCCTTGTCTATGCTAGGTAAATGTTATACACTGAGCTATACCCTAGCCTGGTTTGCGTTTCTTGACACAGAATAATTTAAACCAGTCCAGGCTAGTCTCAAACTTATAGCTTCCTGTCTCAGCCTCCCAAGTACTACAAGTATGAACATGTACCACCACAGCTAGCTCCAGTTTTAGTTCTTTAAAAAGAATATTAAATTCTAGCTATTCAGGAGGCTGAGATCTGAGGATCACAGTTCAAAGCGAGCCAGGGCAGGAAACCCCATAAGACTCTTATCTCCAGTGAACTGCTTTAAAAAGCTGGAAGTAGTGCTATTGTTTAATATAATATAATCTCAGGACCCCCTAAGATTATAATCCTCCTACCTATGCCTCCTTAGAAGCTAGATTACAGACCTATACTACCACATCTTGTTTGTTTTATTGAACTCAGGATTTGCTAAATTTTCATTTTGGCTGGCCTCAAACCACAATCCTCCCTATCTCTGCTTCCCAAGTAACAGGGATTACAGACATGAGCCATTATATGCAGCCAAAGCCCTTTTCTTTCCTTCTTTCTTCCCTCCCTCCCTCCCTTTTCTTTCTTTTTTATTTTTATTTTTTTTTTGTGCTAATATTGGGGCTTGAACTCAGAGCCTCAAAACTGTCCCTGAGCTTTTTCATTCAAGGCTAGTGTTCTACCACTGGAACTACAGCTCCAATTCTGACTTTTTTTGAATGGTTAATTTGAGATAAGAGTCTCATGGACTTTCTTACCCAGGCTGGCTTAGAACTGTGCTCCTCAGATCCCAGCCACCTAAGTAACTAGGATTACAGGCATGAATTACCAGTGCCTGGTACAAAGCTATTTTTTTCTTTCTTTTATTCCTGTTGTAGGGCTTGAACTCTGGGCCTGAGCACTGTCCTTGAACTCATCAGCTCAAGTTAAGCGCTCTACTACTTGAGCCACAGTGCCACTTCCAGTTTTCTGGTGGTTTGTTGGAGATAAAGAGTCTTACGACCTTTCCTGCCTGGGCTGGCTTTGAACCATGATCCTCAGATCTTAGCCTTCTGAGTAGCTTGGATTACAAGCATGCACCACCAGCACCCAGCCAAGCACATTTCTTTTAATGTTATAGATCCCTAACTATCCTGTCAGTATCAGCTAACTTGGTCTTCAGGACCAATCTTAAATTACAAATATGCACCAATTCAGAAGTCATAGTTCACTAGATTTGGAAGGTAGTTGGAACTGCGTCCCAGCTCTAGCACATTTTACAATCTTTGCACACATTATTTAAGTTTTCTGAATCTCTGTTATCTCATGGGTAAAACAAAAGGGCCTGTTCTGACAGGTGTCAGTGGATCATTCCTATAATCCTAGCTACTCAAGAGGCTGAGATCTGAGGATTGTGGTTTGAAGCCAGCATGGGCAAGAAAGTTTGTGAGACTCTTATTTCCAATTAAACACCAAAAAGCCAGAAGTGGAGCTGTGGCTCAAGTGGTAGAGTGCTAGCCTTGAGCACAAAGCTCAGGGACAGTACCTACCTATCCTAAGTTCAAGCCCCAGGACTGGCACACATACAAACAAAAAAAGCATCTGTTCTGTATATTTCAATGGGTTCCTGTAAGGAACAAATAGTCTAATGAATTTGAAATAAGTGCTAACATCTGAAGGCGTTGTCACCAATCTCTGAGTTAGTCAGCTATAAGACTATCTCTAGGAAGTATGGGAAGGTGGAAGAAGGTAGCAAAAACATTCTCATTATTTGTGCCTCAGGAGTCACTCAGGAAAGATGTCAACATAATTCATCATGGTTTTGGTCATGCTAAATCATATGTCCCTGGTCCTACAGGCACAAAGAATTTGCCGACACTGTTACAACCAAGGAAGAAAAACAACAAATTACTCCTTAGACTTGATACTGGAGCAATTAGTAAGTCTCAAACTGGACCTTGTTAAGCAAATGATACCTAGGATCACATACCATCCAAAAGAATTGCAAAATGGATTATACTCATGGTAACATGGATACCTCATCTTTTAGACACTTCATCTTACTGAAGCAAGCACTAAAGTTAACTGGTATATTCAAGGGACCAGAGTGGGTAGAAATACCCATTGGCTTAAAATACTCATGTCCAGTATACAACTCTGATCCCTAGGATAAGTTCCCTTTCTGCCAGATCTTTCCTCTCAATTGTTGTCCTATCAACTAGTCTTATCTTCCATAAGTTCTTTATCTATCCAAGTCACCAGATCACTGTTTACCTACCATTGAAATAGGGCCTGAGAAAAGGCTAAGTATCTGTTACAAAAATAGAGAGGTATTTACAATGAAATGGAATGGCTGTGTCAGCAGTTTTGGCCTCCTCTGCTTGCTTCAGGTTTAGCAGGGTAGATGCAAACAAAGGATTATTGATGAAATGCTTCATGTAGTGCTTCTCACATTCTTCCTTGGTCTTGGTGCACATCTGATTAGCTACATCCTGCCTATAGAAAAGAAAGAGAATAGTACTTTCATATATGCATGCTGAAGTTATGGTTCTTTCCACATTTTAAGTCCATTTCTTACAATAGCAATAATCTGATACTTCCATGCTGATGTCAAGGAAATATCAGAAAAATAGTGAGACACATATAAGCCTGCTCTTGATATAAACAAATGTTCCAAATCTTGCTATTCCAAGACATAGAAGTAGCCCTTTCCTTGCTACTGTAAGAAAGGAGTATGA
Source organism: Dipodomys ordii (assembly GCF_000151885.1). NCBI lineage: Eukaryota > Metazoa > Chordata > Mammalia > Rodentia > Heteromyidae > Dipodomys > Dipodomys ordii. Next base: position 1,072,061 of record NW_012267235.1, read on the forward strand.
CTAGAAAAATCTATAAACTTCCCTCTGAGCAAGGCTCTATGGAAATAATAGCTATAAATAGTAATATACAAAATAAATAGTAACACACACACAAAATGCTTTATTTCTTTACTAAAGCATTTATAGGTCAGCCACTGAGCTATAAACATTCAAACATAATTATAGTTTACTTTAGTATTACTACCTTGAAGCGTAATATTATCATTTCAGTTTTACCGAAAAAAAACAAAGATGAGACACAAAGAGATGGTTTTTCTCAAGAACATAAAGCTCCTTCCTAAGTATCAAAAGCAGAACGTAGTCAATACCACTGACACAGAGTACTCAGGTGATGAAGAGGTACACATGAATCTCTCAAAGTCCCCTCCTCAAGCTCTCTTCCACAGCACATCACTTGTCGTTCTCCTAAGGCCTCATTATGCTCCACTCTGTACTTTAACCCTTTGTATATATAATCTAACTCCTCTACTAGATTATAAGCTTAAGGGCAGACATATAAATAATTCTAAGCTCTAGTGCTCTTACCACCAAGCTCACTGCCTTACCCACAGATACCCACTGCCTTCCTTTCCTCCCTCTCTTCTTTTCCTTTTCTTTTTCTTTTGTCTTCCTTTCTGCCTCCACCTCCCCCTGCCCCATATATGTACATGTGTGTGCTTCTGTGATCAAACCTAGAGCCTCAGGTATGAATTCCATCACTGAACTACACTCAGCCTCAGAGAAGCTTTTTTTTTTTTTTTTTTTAATGATCTTACGAGATACAACTCAAGCCTCTTGTAGGCTGAAGAGTTCTACCATAGGACTGGAATTATAACTCAAGTAGTAGAGTACCTGCCTAGCCAAGAGTGAGGGTCAGGTTTAAACCTCAGTAAAAAACAAAACAAAAACAAAAACAAAAAACAAATGTCTACCACACATCTCCAACCCAGAAAGTATTTAAAAAAAAATAAACTTAGCTTAGACAGGAGGGTAGCAGTTGTAGACTTTGCTTAGACATAAAGAATTTTCTTATTTTTACAAAGTGAGCTGTATGTAACCCAAGTGGTAAAGCTCCAGCCTGAACCTTGAGTTTAAGCTCCATTACCAGCACTGAGAGAGACAGACAGACAGACAGACTGACTGACTGACTGACTGACAGAGAAGGGGGAAGGAAGGAAGGGATAAAGAAATGGAAAAAAGAAAAGGAAGAAAGAATAACAAGCAAAAGACGAATACCCAAGCCCAACATGATTAGTAAGGAACTCATGACTCATCAGTTTTTTAACCATTTTTGTCATTTTACATAGCATACAATTATTTTACAATGCTTAATAACTGCTAAATATAGTTTACAAGAGTAAAGTGAACTGAGACCTCCTTCTTCAGGACCTTGGACAGAGAGCAACAGGAAAATTTATGGAATTTTTGGAAAAATTATGCATACTAATAAGTTGGGATAGGAAGGATCTAGTTAATAAACTATCTGAGCCAGGCGCCAGTGGCTCATGGCTGTAATCTTAGCTATTCAGGAGGCTGAGATCTGAGGATCACGATTCAAAGCCAGCCCGGGCAGGAAAGTCCATGAGACTCCTATCTCCAATAAACTACCAGAAAACCAGAAGTGGCGCTGTGGCTCAAGTGGTAGAGTGTTTGCCTTGAGCTGAAGAGTTGAGGGACAGTGCCTAGGCCCAGAGTTCAAGCCCCACGACCGACAAAAATAAATTTTATAAGTAAATAAACTATATGATTGTGAGAAATAATTTTGATGCCCTAAGCCTTAAATTCTTCATGAACAAAAAATGCTTCTACTGTCTAGTTCACAAAAGAAAATCATTGCTGTGTAAAAAGTGCTCCAAGAAGGTTAGAAAAAAAATGAGGATCGTGGTTCAAAGCCAGTTCGGGCAGGAAAGTCCATGAGACTCTTCTCCAATAAACCACCTGAAAACCGGGAGTGGCGCTGTGGCTCAAGTGTTAAAGCACTAGCCTTGAGCTAAAGAACTCAGGAACAGCACCCAGGCCCAGAGTTCAAGCCCAATAACCAACCAAAAAAAAAGAAAAAAGAAAGTGGTGCTAGAGGTAGTGGGTCACACCTGTAATTGTAGCTGCTCAAGAGATCTGAGGATAACAATAAAGCCTGCCAAGGCAGGAATGTGAGATTCATCTCCAATTAGCTACCTAAAAGCTAGAAATAGAGCTGTGGCGTAAGTGACAGAGCACTAGCCTTGAGCACAAAAGCTTAGAGGCAGTGCTCTGGCCCTGAGTTCCAGTCATCATAAAAAACAAATTGTGGCTGCTTTTTATTGCCTGTGTTGTCTTGAGAGTTGGCTGTAATCCAATTCCAAAAACCCAATAAAGAAAACAGTCATTGCAATAAAAAAAAAAAAAAAACGTGGGTTGGAAATGTGGCCTAGTGGTAAAGTACCTACCTAGCATGCAGAAAGCCCTGGGTTCAATTCCTCAGTACCACAAAAACAGAAAAAGCCAGAAGTGGCGCTGTGACTCAAGTGGTAGAGTTCTAGCTTTGAGCAAAAGAAGCCCAGGGACAGTGCCTAGTCCCTAAGTTCAAGCCCCAGGACTGGCAAAAAACAAAAACAAAAACAAAAAAACAAGTGGTGATATTGTTTAAAGGGTACTGCCTCTTAGGGCAATAACAACACTGCTTTTCAATCCTATAAAGCTTTGATAGCTAAGAGAATGTTTTTAGGAAGGTTGTGAAGCTTGAATCTTGAATGTGCTATGAACATCTATCATCTAAAAATACATAAACCTGAAGGCAGTGACAGCTAGTAAATCTAATCTTGTCCACTAGTCAGCAGGGAACCACCAACCTTCCCAGTGTTGACATCCAAAGTGACCTTTTAGAACTGCTCAGTCATGGACCACTAAGCATCCCACATTTCTGTGAGGCATTTCAGGCCTGGGAAATAATGTGCAGAGAAGAGAACTTGTCTCTCAATCCTGGCTCAACAGGAGAGCAGAACAGCTTTCTTTTTCTGAGACTCCTCTTTCCACCCTTTAGCAATGACTTGAGTCAACCTGGGGCAGGACCTCTGAAAACCAAGTTCTTACCAATTTCCAAAGCCACAGTCCATCACAGCTTCTAAAAGGGCCATTTCTTCTTGAGCAGTCCAGCTGGGGTCAAGAACAGGAAAGTCAGAGGTCTAAGGGGAAAAAGGTTTTATCTAAGAAAAGAGACAGAAATGGCACCAAGGAATTTCAACTGTAGAATTGTTATTCTGTTTGGTTTTGGTGCCTGGGAATTGAACCAAGAGGCTATTCCTGAGCTTTTTTGCTCAAGGCTAGCACTCTACCACTTAAGGCACAGCTCCACTTTCAGCTTTTTGGTAGTTAACTGGAGTCTCATGGATTTTCCTTCTTGGGAGGGCTTTGATGGATGATCCTCAGATCTCAGCCTCCTGAGCAGCTAGGATTACAGATGTGAGCCACCAGTGTCAAACATGATTGCCATTCTGGAAGATCCTCAAAGTATATAATCAATTGCCTACTTCTTCCACCCCTACTTCCATCATTAACTACAAGGGTCTCCAATAAATGCTATCATCGATAATTACCATGCAACTCATGCTGAAATATATACATTTTCAAACTGAGCACAAAAGTAAATGGCTATTTTATTGTATGCTGAAAAGCAAGAAATATAAATATGTATAGTTTTGTTTAAACAGAAAATAAACTACATTTTTTTGTTTTTAAAAGGGTTACCTGTAGGGAAGCAAGTGAGAGAATAGGGTGAAGACAAGGACAGCTAGACATCTCTAAATATTCCTTGTTTAATAGATTTTACTTTGAAGCACAAATATTGTACAGAATCACTAAATTTTTAAATCATAAAAATCAAACGCAACATCAAAATTTGTAAATCAACTTTAAGACTTATTCACACAGAAATGTACATATCAACCAATGTGGAAGAAATAGTTGTATTAGGCCGGATGCTGGTGGCTCATGCCTGTAATCTTAGCTACTCAGGAGGCTGAGATCTGAGGATCACAGTTCAAAGCCAGCCTGGGCAGGAAAGTCCATGAAACTCTTATCTCCAATAAACTACCAGAAAACTGGAACTGGGGCTATAGCTCAAGTGGTAGAGCGCTTGCCTTGAGCTGAAGAGCTGAGGGACAGCGCTCAGGCCCAGAGTTCAAGTCACCTGACCACACACACACAAAAAGAAATAGTTGTATTGTCAAAGCTTTTTATAGAATTCACAAACTCCATGATAATGACAATTTGCCTTGTGAAGTTTAAAATATGTTTGTGACTTTAAGTATCACTATTCCACAATACTATGAAATTTGTGAAATTTATATAATCAATCTCAATAAAAAATTATTTAAAAAAGACTTATTTACACAGAAAGAAACTATATCAAGTGATTTTACTTTTTATTTTATTAATTTTTATAAAACAGGGTTTACTTAACTCAGGGTTTACTTAACTGACTTGGAATGTGCCTGATCTGAAAAAAACAATTTCCTTACTGTGTTCATGAACACAGTGCCCATTTCACAATCTTTAAATACTACTTCCCATTAAAAGGAACTGGAGCTCCTTAAAGACTTGCTTAAATGTTCTAGGTCAGGAATGAGTAATAAGGCTAGACAACATCGGGTCACACTAAAAACGAAGAGCTTTCAGACAGTGTAAAGGATTCAGAAGCTGAATAACAGGAGCTTCTGGTAACCAAACCTGGAATACTTGAATCAATAAGGATTACAACTACAAAGGATTAACACATCAAATACTTTAAATATCTGGAGGATGCTAGGCAATCAACTTTCAAAACTAGTAAGCAAAGGGAAATATTTTTATTTGCTCCATAGAGTTTGAACTCAGAGCTTTGTACTCTTTGGCTTACTTTCTTGGCTGGTAGTCTACCACTTAAGCCATACCTCCAGCTCAGCATTTTACTGGTTAATTGGAGTTGGAATCTCTCAGATTATTTCTGCAATCCCTGATTACCAGAGATAATAACTTGATCTAATATAGTCAATGAACACCCTGATTACCAGAGATGATAATAACTTGAATCCAATATAGTCAATGAATACTACTCCCAATTTACAGAAACAGAAAAGACAGAGAATCCAGACTATTCTAGTAACATCTAGTTTGTCAAAATGTAATAAATTATAAGAAATGAGAAGGGGAACTTCTGGATGATTCCTGAACATACAGAGCTTCCTGAAGGGTGGTGTAACTAGAGGGGACATGGAAGCTTTGTTCCCACACACTGTACTTTTTTTTTGGGGGGGGGGAGAGGTCGGTCATGGGGCTTGAACTCTGGGCCTGGGCATTATCCCTCAGCTCTTCAGCTCAAGGTGAGTGCTCTACCACTCGAGCCACAATGCCACTTCTGGTTTTTTGAATGGTTTATTGGCGATAAGAGTCTCACAGAGTTTCCTGCCCAGGCTGGCTTTAAACCACCATCCTCAGATCTCATCCTCCTGAGTAGCATAAGCAACTGACTCTCGGTTTTGGTCATCTTTTAACATTAGCATTATTAGTTAAGTAATCCTGATGTCACACAGCCATTGGTATGATGCAGTGAGAAAGCACTTTAGGCCTCTGTGGTCTTCCTAAGTACTCATAATCCAAAAGGACTCATATCAATCATATGACCATAAACATTTTGAGTAACCCACAAAATACGCTTTGAGCTGCCATTAGTCATGAACAAGAAATTGTTAGGTTTTTTTTTTTTTAATATCATGTCACACCCACTAAAATAGCCAAAATGAATGAGACTGACCTTGCAAAAAACTGGCAAGTGCCAGGCATCGGTGGCTCAAGCCTGTAATCCTAGCTACTCAAGAGGCTGAGATCTGAGGATCATGGTTCAAAGCCAGCCTGGGCAGGAAAGTCTGTGAGACTTTTTTGTTGTTGTTGTTGGTTGTGGAGCTTGAATGTTGGGTCTGGGCGATGTCCCTGAGTGCTTCAGCTCAAGGCTAGCACTTTACCACTTGAGCCACAGTGCCACTTCCGACTTTTTCTGTTTATGTGGTGCTGAGAACTTGAACCCAGGGCCTCATGCATGCAAGGCAAGCACTCTACCACTAAGCCACCTTCCCAGCCCCTATGAGACTCTTATCTCCAATAAACCACTAGAAAACTGCTTGGCTCAAGTGGTAGAGAGCTTGCCTTGAGCTGAAGAGCACAGGGGAGTACCCAAGCCCAGAGTTCAAGCCCCATGACCGACCTCTCCCCCACCCCCAAAAAAAAGTACAGTGTATGAGAACAAAGCTTCCATGTCCCCTCTAGTTACACCAAAAAAACCCCAAAAACTGGCAAGTATGTGAAGCAACCACAATTGTCATATACTCATAAAGGTGTAAAATGAAAACTCTTTGACCATTTCTTTAAAAGTAGTTAATCATTTATTCTATGACAACAATTCCACTACTAGGCATTTATCCAAGAAAAACAAAAAATATATGAGCACAGAAAGCCATCTATAAGAACATTCATAACAATATTATTCATAATAGCCATCAGCTGAGTCCATCAAAAGAATGGATAAACAAATTAGGTATATACATGCAATAAAATATTCTTCTGTAATCAAAAGAATTACTAATACAGGCAATAAGAATTAAGCTCAAAAAACTGAAAAAATAAACAAAAGAATACATACAGCGTGAGTCCATTTATATGTTGTTCTGCAATATGCAAAATGGATCTACACTGGTAAAAAAAACTATACTGATTGCCTTAGAAGCAGAAAGGGGGACAGTGTTCTAAAAATAAAGACTTCAGCTGGGTACTGGCAGATCACACTGTAATCCTACTTACTCAGGGGGCTGAGATCTAAAATTCCCAGTTCAAAACCAGTCCAGGCTGAGAAGTCTGACTCTTCTCTCCAATTAACTAGCAAAAAAAAAACAAAAACAAAAACCAGAAGAAGAGATGTGGCTCCAATAACAGAGTGCCATTCTTGAGAAAAAAACAAACAAAGCACAGCACACCAGCTGAATTTAGGCCTTAGTATTAGCACAGGAGAGAAAGAAGAAAGAAAGAAAGAAAGAAAAAAGAAAGAAAAGAAAGAAAGAAAGAAAGAAGGAAGGGAGGAAGGGAGGGAGGGAGGGAGGGAGGGAGGGAGAGAGAGAGAGAGAGAGAAGGAAGGAAGGAAGGAAGGAAAGAGAGAGAGAGAGAGAAGGAAGGAAGGAAGGAAGGAAGGAAGGAAGGAAGGAGCAAGCAAAGAAAGAAAGAAGTGACCGTATTTACTTAGGGATGTAATGAAACACTTAATGATATAACATCTGGGGTATTTATGTCATAATAATCTGGAGAGCTGAGGTTTAGATGAAATCCATGAGCTAATAATTTTAAGAGCTGGTGATAGACATGTGGGAATTTATTTCTCTATATGTGGCAATTGGTTACAATGGTGGCTCCAGATGGAACTTCTGTTAGAATTCTTTCTCTTTTTTTGTGGGTTGGAGCCCAGCAAGAAACAGTTTTTAATTTAAGCACCTACTGTGGATATACCTAACACACGAGCTCTGAATAAAAAAAATTCAAGCCAGGTTCTGGTGATTCAGGCCTATAATCCTAGCTACTTAGGAAGCCGAGATTTGAGGATGGAGGCTTGACCAGCCTGGACAGAAAGAGTCTATGAGACTCTTATCACCAATTAGCTACTAAAAAAAAAAAAAAAAAAAAGCCAGAAGTAGAACTGTGGCTTAAGTGCTAGCCTTGAGCAAAGAAGTTTAGGGAGAGTACTGAGGTGTGGAGTTTAAGCCCCAGGACTGGCACAAAAAGAAAATATAACTAAAGAAACTTTGGAGTCCATATCTGTATTTACATGAATTGTTCTCAATCTAGCAAGTACTATAAACATAGGTAAACATAACAACTCATCTATTAATTGAAGAATTTATTTGTAAAACTGTATTTTTAGAATACTTGTTATCTGGGGTTGGGAAGGTGGCTCAGTGGTAGAGTGTTTGCCTTGCATGCCTGAGGCCCTGGGTTCGATTCCTCAGCACCACATAAGCAAAAAGAAAAAAGCCAGAAGTGGCGCTGTGGCTCAAGTGGTAGAGCGCTAGCCTTGAGCTGAAGAGCTGAGGGACAGCGCCCAGGCCCAGAGTTCAGGCCCCACAACCGGACCCAAAAAAAAAAAAAAAAATACTTGTTATCTCTCGCCAATTTTTACTATGAAATAAATAATGAGAACTTTCTATGCTACGAGGCGGGTGGAAGTATAATGTAGTGTTTCTTGAAGTTTAATCAGTGTTATTCAACACAGGCACAAAGTAGGCCCTACTAAAGCCAGAATCTATAACAATGGGACCTATAATGTTGTATTTCTGAATGTCTGAGGTGATTCTTATGTACTAAAGTTTAAGAAATACTGGTATAAAGGGTGTGGTAGAAAGAGATGCATTCACTTATTCAAGGTTCTAAGAATTACAAGACAAAAATAGGTATAGAACTCAGAAATCTTGATTAATTCACCACCCACCACAGCATGAGTAACACCCCCCAAAATACAGTACTGTGAGATGATAAAAGTACTGAAAACCATTTAAAGTTATGAGGCTTCACTTTGCAAAAAAAAAAAAAATCAAGTTTTTACCAGCTTTCTTTCCTATAGAAGGAAAGATTCATCAAAATAGATAAAAATAAGAAAAAAGAAGGGTATTAAGCCCACAAAACTCACAAATTAAAGATCTCTGAAGTATTCTTATGTTGGTGTTGAATACAAGAATAAGATGATGCAGACAGCAGACAGAATTAAATGGAATTGGGGATGAAACTAAAGTGTTTTTAGTATTATGCAGAAGACATGGTCCTCAGAACAGCTAAAGAAAGCTCAGACCAGCTTTCCTATAATGGAAACCACAACTATCAGCATATGCAAACTACACTCAATTACCCTTTGAGGAATTATTTTACCTTTATTTGCGAGGGGGCGCTATTATTGGGGCTTGAACTCAGGCCCTGGATACTGCCCCTGAGATTTTTTGCTCAAAGCTTTATGACTAGAGCCATAGCTCCACTTCCAGCCTTTTGGTGGTTAACTAGAGATAAGAGTTCCACGAGCTGGCGGCCTTGGTTCACGCCTGTAATCCTAGCTTCTCAGGAAGCTGAGATCTGAGGACTGCGGTTCAAAGCCAGCCTGGGCTCAAAGCCAGCCTTGGGCATGAATGTCCGTTCAGGAGACTCTTATCTCTAATTAATCACCGGAAAACCAGAAGTGGCACTGTGGCTCAAGTGGTAGAGTGCTCACCTTGAGCAGAAGAGCTCAGGGACAGTGCTCAGGCCCAGAGTTCAAGCGTCACGACAAAAAAAAAAAAAAAAAAAGTCTCATGGACTTCCCAGGCTAGTTTCAAACCAAAACAGTTAAATCTTGGCCTCTTGAGTAGCTAGAAATACAGTGCCTGACTTATTTGACTACTTTAAGTGAATACAATTGGGGACTGAGGATGTACTTCAGCCATAGGTAGCATAGATGAGGCACCGTTCCCTAGCAATGGGAAATTAACAAAGTAGCTGGGAGCTGGTGGCTCAAGATTGAAATTGTAGCTACTCAAAGGCTGAGATTTGAGAATCGTGGTTCAAAGCCAGCCTGGGCAGGAAAGTTGTGAGACTCTCATCTCCCAAGTAACCACTAGAAAACTGGAAATAAAGCTATAGCTCAAAGTGGTAAAGCCTTGAGCAAAAGAGCTCAGAGCCAGTGCCCAGGCCCTGAGTTCAAGCCCCATGAATGATAAAATAAGCAAATAAACATAAAGAAAAATCGGTATTTTGGCTCTGAACATTCTTATGTGAATTTAAGAAAGATAATCAGCTTTCTGAAGATCTGTTAACTTTGATGAAATAATTCAACTATGTGGCCTGGAATGGTGGCTGACACCTATAATCCTAGCTTCTAAGGAGGCTGAGCTCTGAGGATCACGGTTAAAAGCTAGCCCGGGCAGGAAAGTCCATGAGACTCTTATCTCCAATAAACCACTCAGAAAACTGGAAGTGGCTGTGTGGTTCAAGTGGTAAGGCGCTTGCCTTGAGTTGAAGAGCTGAGAGATAACACCCAGGCCCAGAGTTCAAGCCCCATGACTGACAAAAAAAAAAAAAAACAGGGCTGGGAAGGTTGCTCAGTGGTAGAGCACTTGCCTTGCATGCCTGAGGCCCTGGGTTCGATTCCTCAGCACCACATAAGAAAAAAGAAAAAAGCCGGAAGTGGTGCTGTGGCTCAAGTGGTAGAGGGCTAGCCTTGAGCTGAAGAGCTGAGGGACAGCGCCCAGGCCCAGAGTTCAGGCCCCACGACCGGAACCAAAAAAAAAACAAAAACAAAACTATGTGGACCACATACTCCCAACCCCTTGTTCATTGTACAATTAACAAAAAACGATTTTTTTTTTGTCAGTAATGGGGCCTACTGGGCCTGAGTACTGTCCCTCCCTCAGCTCTTTAGCTCAAGGCTAGGGCTCTACCACTTGAGCCATAGCTCCACTTCTGGCTTTTTCTGCTTACGTAGTGTTGAGGAGTTGAACCCAGGGCCTCATGTATGCAAGGAAAGACTCTATCACTGAGCCACCTTCCCAGCCCCAGGATTTTTTTTAAAGTCCAAGTTTTATAATTATTGAATAGAATAAGAGACTGAAGGTGTTTTGAAATAGATAGGACTTGCCAGTTGGCTCCCAAGAACTTTTACTAAGTAACTATGCTTTGACTAATGCATTGTAGTCTAGAATCTGAAGCAGTATTATAGTCTCGGAAACTAATTTTAATAGGACTTGGCAAAAAAATCAGACTCAGGGATGTTGCATTTTTTTGTCAGTAATAGGGCTTGAACTTTGGGCCTGGGCACTGTCCTTCAGCTCTTCAGCTCAGGGCGAGTGCTCTACCACTTGAGCCACGGCGCCACTTGTGGTTTTCTGAGTAGTTTATTGGAGATAAGAGTCTCAGACTTGCCTGCAGAGGTGGGGGCTGGCTTTAAACCATGATCCTTAGATCTCAGCCTCCTGAGCAGCTAGGGTTAACAGACATCAATGACCGGCACCCCCCGGCTAATTTTGTGTGTGTGTATGTGTGTAACTAGAGTTTGAACTCAGGGCCTCACACATGCTAGGTATGCTTGCTTTTGCTGCTGTTACTACTTGAGCCACACTTCCAGTCTGGCTTTTCTTGCTGGTTATTCTGGAGATGGAGTCTTTTCTTCCTAGGCTGGCCTTCTACTACCCAACTTGGCTAACTCCAAATATTAAGAAACTGAAGTAATACATTGTGAATTCTGTAGTAGGGAAAAAAATCTAAATATATCCCTTCCTCCTCTTCTCAAGATTCCTATTAAGTCATACAAAAACTAGGTATTGTTATGAAGATACTTAGCAGATGGAATTAAGGTTACTAATAAGCTGATCTTAAAACAGGGAAATTAGTCTGGTTTATTCAGGTCAGTCCAGTGTAATCACATTAAGATTCACAGAGATTCTGCACAGGAAAGCTGAAGCAGGAAGTCAGAGAAGCTGCAAGCATTTCCTCAACCCTCAAGAACACTCAGCTGGCTTTAGGAATGACAAAAGGTGGCCAGAAACCAGGAAATTCCAGCAGCCTCTAACAGTGGTGGGGGACATCTGGCCTGAAGACTGCATAAGCCCCACAAAATCATTTGGCACATGATGGGACATATGTTTCTCATCAGCTGCCTTTGGCCATCTGCCTATATTGAGTTTCTTATGGCTCTTGGCTGAAAAAAATTCCCAGTCAGTAAAGAAACAGTGCCATCTGGGAAGGTGGCTAAGTGGTAGAGTGCTTGTCTTGAATGCATGAGGCCCTGGGTTTAATTCTTCAGCACCACATAAGCAGAAAAAGCCAGAAGTGGTGCTATGGCTCAAGTGGTAGAGCGCTAGCCTTGAGCTAAAGAGCTGAGGCCCAGAGTTCAGGCCCCGTGACCAACCAAAAAAAAACAAAAGAAACAGTGGCATCAATCCTACAATCTCAAAGCAGCAAATTCTACCAACAACTCCAAAAAGCTTTCAGATTGGCTTAACAACTTAGTTTTAGTCTTCTCCAACCTATAGCGATCTGGTGAGTCTAAGTCTTCTGACCTACAATACTGAGATAATTTGTGTTGTCTTAAGTCACTTAATTTTTGGCAATGTGTTATAGTAGCCACAGAAAAACTAGTAAAAGCCAGGCAACCAGTGTCTCACACCAGTAATCCTCGCTACTAAGGAGAATCACAGTTTAAAGCCAGCCCGGGTAGGAAAAGTCCATGAGACTCTCTCCAATAAACTGCTCAGAAAATCAGAAGTGGCACTATGGCTCAAGTGATAGAGTACTAGCCTTGCGCTGAAGAGCTGAGGGACAGCGTCCAGGCCCAGAGTTCAAGCCCCACAACTGACAAAAACAAAACAAAACAAAATAAACAAACAAAAAAAACTAATAAAAGCTGGCATCAGTTGCTCACACCTGTAATCTTAGCTGCTCAGGAGGCTAAGATCTGAGGATCCAGATTCGAAACCAGTCTAGGTAGGTATGTCTGCAAGACTCTCATCTCCAATTAACTACAAAAAGCCAGAAGTGAAGCTATGGCTCAAATGGTAGAGTGCCAGACTTGAGTGAAAAGCTAAGGGAGCCAGGTGCTCAGTAGCTCATGCTTGAGATCTGAGGATCACAGTTTGAAGCCAGACCAGGATCCATGACACTCTTATCTCCAATTTAAGTACCAACAAAGCTCGAAGGGAAGCTGTAGACTGGCTAGAGTGATGGAGTGCTGGCCTTAAGCAAAAAAACTCAGGGACAATGACCGGACGATGAGTTCAAACCCTAGAACCAACCAATACACATATAAATACACATACATACACATGAAAACTAATAAAATGCTAAATGATTAATCCACAATGAGAAATTATTACTGTCAATCAGTGAACATTAACAGAGTCAAAACTATTGGTAAACTAAGAGCTTTAGTTACATGTTTAATGTGCTCTGAAAACAAAGAAACCCTTCGTTTTGTGGTGCTAGGGAATCAGACCCCTTGCCCGAGCGTGCTAAGCAAGTGATCTACAAATGAACTCTATCCCCAGCCTCAGTCAATTTTTTTTCTTTGCCAGTCCTGGGGATTGAACTCTGGTCTGGGCCTCAGCACTATCCCTGAGCTCCTTTTTCGCTTAAGACTAACACTTTACCACTTAAGCCACAGCACCACTTCCAGCTTTTGCTGAGTAGCTTATTGAAGATAAGAGTCTCACAGACTTTCCTCCCTGGGCTGGCTTTGAACCACGATCCTCAGATCTCAGCCTCCAGAGTTATAGGCGTGAATTACAGGCATGAGCCACCAATGCCTGGCTCCTATGTTAATTTGTTTTGTTTTTTGCCAGTTGTGGGGCTTGAACTCTGGCCTTGGGCGCTGTCCCTCAGCTTTCAGCTCAAGGTGAGCGCTCTACCACTTGAGCCACAATGTCACTTCCCGTTTCTAGTGGTTTACTGGATATAAGTCTCACAGACTTTCCTGCCTGGGCTGGCTTTGAACCATGACCCTCAGATCTCAGCCTCCTGAGTAGCTAGGATTACAGGTATAAGCCACTGGCGCCTGGCTTCTATGTTAATTTTTTAACTTAACTCTCAGAGAGTAATTAGTCTCCCCAATACATGGAGACTGAGTTCCAGACATGAAGTACTTCAGTACCCACATTAATGACATGAAAATGGTTATAGAACACAGTGACAACACACTGGCTATATATGTTTACTGACAAACTTAAAAAGCAAACCTCTTATAATCAAGTAGAGTATCCTGAACAGGTACTTCCATTAAATATCTTCTAAATTTGAAGCCAAAATGTGAGTTTACAAAGCTACTTTTAGAGTGCTTGCCTAATATACAAGACTGTAGGTTGGATCTCTAATATCACAAAAATAACTATTCTTATACTTAAATGCCTTTGCAGTTGCATAGAACCCTTACAAAATCTACTGGGTAATGATTAACAAATATAGAAGAGAAAAAAAAAAAGAGAGATGGAGATAAAACGAATACCCCTTCTTAGTACTTTTTAAAAAATGAACTGAAATTCCCAACAACTTTATTATTACCATTATTTCGTAAGTATGATCACTTTGATGTTTCTTGTATTCAAATCCTCGAGTAAAACACTGTAAGGAAAGAAAAGTTAAGTTACTACAGGTTCCTTTAAAAATGCTTTCTTAGCCGGGCATCAGTGGCTCACACCTGTAATCCTAGCTACATAGGAAGCTGAGATCTGAGGATCACGGTTCAAAGCCAACCTGGGCAGGCAAAGTCAGTGAGACTCTTATCTCCAATTAACCAACAGAAAACCGGACGTGGCGCTGTGGCTTAATTGGCAGAGTGCTTGCTTGCCTTGAGCTGAAGGACAGTGACCAGGCCCAGAGTTCAAGCCCCATAACCGACCACCAAAAAAAGAAAAAAAAAAGGTGTTTGAGGATGTTCTACTCCTGTAAATTGTGGTGTCATTTTTTAACTAGCTTTTGGTTTGTTTTTTTTAAAATAGGATAGGGTCTTGCTACCTTGCCTGGGCTGGCCTGTCTTGAATTCTTGATCCTCCTGCCTCAGCCTCCTGAGTGCTGGGATTATACATCTCACCATGCTTGGTTCCTAAAGTCAGGATTCCTCTTACAATGGAATTACAACAGTTGTAATACTACAACTGTCATCAGTCACTTTTACATTTTAACATTTTTGAGATTGGGATGCTTCTTATAAAGACAGTGTCTTAGACCTGATAAAATATGACATTTGCTATGTGACCTTGAGCAAAGCACTTCTTTCCTTGGGTTTCATCTATAAAATGGGGATACTTATTTATTCATTTCAAAGGATTATGGTGCTACCTTAAGGGTTAATTCATGTAGAATATAGAAAATAGTGACTGGTACAGAGTAAGTACTCATAATTAGTGTTACTACTATTAAAGCCCACAAAATATACTCTGTTCTCTTGTTTTGTCATCACTCCAACATGACAATAAACAATCTCATCAAAGGAAACACTCTTCCATTTCTGATTCTTGTAATACCAATACTTCAAATCTACTTGAAAAAAAATGTCATACATTACATTGAGATGTCTTGTGAAACAGTCAAGAGTTTGCCACAGCTACTCTAATCTACAACTTTTCAGTATTAAAGTGTGTAAGGAAAGTATCTAGAAGAAATAGATTTAATAAGGTATGATCCTCTGAAGCTATCTATAGCAATCTCTGTATTATTATATCCATAACACTAAACTAGAAAAGAGGAGCCTCTTCTCAGAGTTACCTGCAAACAGAGGAAAAATGGAGGTGGCCCACATTCAGCACACTTAATATAAGGCTCCATGAGGTAGGAGGAGCAGCCTCTGCAGGGTGGCTTATCAGAGGGATCATCTAGAACAAACAACAACAACAAATACATTAACTTTAAAACACTTTATGGTTATCATAAATGGAAGGAGAAAATCTGCAAATCAGTACAGATAAGTCAGTGAGATACGTTGATGCAAACAACATGAACTCATTCCACATAAGCAAAACAAAAATTATGCTCCTTTTTTACTTCAATGCAGCTTTGTTCCTTGTTTTTTGGGGGTTTTTTTGGTCATGGGGCTTGAACTCTGGGCCTGGGCACAGTCCCTCAGCTCTTCAACTCAAGGCAGGAGCTCTACCACTTGAGCCACAGCATCACTTCCAGTTTTCTGATGGTTTATTGGAAATAAGAGTCTCACAGAGTTTCCTCCCCCAGCTGGCTTTGAACTGAGAGCCTCAGATCTCAGCCTCTGAGTAGCTAGGATTACAGGCGTGAGCCACCAGCACTCAGCTCCTTTGTTCCTTCTTATAGTGTACTCATTATTTCAAAAAACAGTTAGAAGTGGCGCTGTAGCTCAAGTGGTAGAGCGCTCGCCTTGAGCTGAAGAGCTGAGGGACAGCGCCCAGGCTCAGAGTTCAAGCCCCAGGACCAACCAAAAAAAAAAAAAAACATCAAAAAGCAGTTAGACAGATATGGTCTCTGCAGAGATATTTATAAACAGATATTTTAAACCAATTTCATAAAACACAACTTGTTTTTCCATGGGGAAAATGAGCACATAATAATACAACATATATATAAGATAATCTGGCAAGATGTAAAACAATTGCTGAATTTAAGCAACAAGTATATACTTTTTTTTTTTAATTAAGGGGGTAGATGCCATTAAAAAAAAAAATTGGCAATCCTAGGTTTTGAGCTCAGAGCCTGTCTTAGTAGGCAGACATTCTACCATTTGAGCCATATCTTCAGCAAATTAAATATATGTCATGGGATTTAAATTTTGTATTTGAGTTGTGCCTAATACCCAGAAGTAAAAAAAAAAATTCTGTCCAGTCCCACTGATACTAGTATGTTGTGAATTATTAAGACAAGAAGTCAACTCTAACTCCCTCTAACGTTATTAAAATTCAGCTTTGAATATCCGAATATCTCTGGTTGCCCCAAATTCTGCCACTAGAGCCAAATTGTTTTCTATAATCAACCACAGGAGTCTAGGAGAATAAAGCCTTGGGTAGTAAATGGTGGGATGGAATTTGTTTAATGTGGGGCAGGATTTCTCTCCTTTGATAATAGTGTTTTCTTCCTTTACCAAAGGAACACTCTTCCAGGCATTTTTCTCTCTTGTAAATGGAGATTGTTTTTCTTATCATTTGTTTTTGTTCGTTTTTGTGACAATACTGGGGCTTGAAGTCAGGGCATGGGTATTTTTGTTCAAGGGCATTTTGTTCACTTGAGCCACAGCTCTATTTCCCACTTTTTGGTGGTTAACTGGAGTTAAGTGTCTCAGTGAACTTTCCTAAGTTTGAACTGTAATCCTCAGATCACAGCCTTCTAAGTAGCTAGAATTATAGGCATGAGCCACCAGTGCCCAACCTTTCC
>NW_012267235.1:1091490-1140728 GCF_000151885.1 Dipodomys ordii
TTCTGCTTATGTGGTGCTGAGGAATTGAACCCAGGGCCTCATGCATGCAAGGCAAGCGCTCTACCACTGAGCCACCTTCCCAGCCCATGTGAAATGCTTATCTCTGATAAAACACCAGAAAATGAAGTGGCGCTATGGCTCAAGCGGTAGAGTGCTTGCCTGGAGCTGAAGAGTGGAGGCACAATGCTCAAGTCCAGAGATCAAGCCGACAAAAAAGAAAAAAAAGAAAAAGAAATCAAACTAAGGTGTCTTTTTTCTATTCTTCCTTCTTTTATCCTGGTTATGCTAAAGTTCTTTCTAAAAACTAAAAAAAGAAAAGAAAAAAAGCCTGGGGACTTGAGGTATGGTTTAAGTGCACTTACTTAACAAGTCTAAGGCTCTAAATTCAATCACAAGTATCTCCAGAAAGAAACCAAACAAGTAAGGTGTAGTAGTATACACCTCTAATCCCAGCTGCTCACAGAAACAGTGGTAGGAGATAGCAATCTGGGACCAGCTCTGGGAAAAGGCACAAGATTCAATCTGAAAAAGAATCTAAAAGGATTGGAGGTATAGCTTAGATGGAAGAGCACTTGTCTAGCAATTTCAAGGCCCAGAGTTCAAACTTCAGTATTGTCTGCCCCCAAAAGGTTTTCTAGAGTTTTGTACATTCTAGAAAAGCTTTTCCATCATCATTCAAAATTCATATACAAGGGCTGGGAAGGTGGCTCAGTGGTAGAGTGCTTGCCTTGCATGCATGAGGCCCTGGGTTCGATTACTCAGCACCATATAAGCAGAAAAAGCCAGAAGTGGCACTGTGGCTCAAGTGGTAGAGCGCTAGCCTTGAGCTGAAGAGCTGAGGGATAGCGCCCAGGCCCAGAGTCCAAACACCACAACCTACACACCAAAGAAAAATAAATTCATAGACAATAGAAGATTAATAAATGACTATATAAAAAACTTCTTTGGCAAAAACACTACAAACAAACAAAAAGCAAGTAACCTGGAAGAACGTTAACTGGAAACACTGACAGAAAAGGGCTGAATGAAGCTCCTAATATATAATGAACTAGCCTAGCATGTGTCAAGCTCCAGACATGATCCCCAACACCAAAGGGGAAGGAAGAAAGCATGTTTGCAGTGACAGCTACTTAGGAGAATGAGGCTACTAAGAAACACAGCAAGAACCTATCTCAAAAAAGGGAGGGAGGTAAAGCAGATGGGGTGATAGGTACATATTTGTAACTGTGGAACTAAGGGAGGCTGACAGAGACTCTTAAGGTCAGCCTTAGCATACATCATGAGACCCTATCTCAAACAATAATAAAAAGATAATTAGGGGAAAAGAAACACATAAAAATAGCCTCAAACATAATGAAACATTGTTCAGCTTTACTCATGAGATACAAAAATTAAATCTAGGGCTGGGAAGGTGGCTCAGTGGTAGAGTGCTTGCCTTGCATGCCTGAGGCCCTGGGTTCGGTTCCTCAGCACCACATAAACAAAAAGAAAAAGGCCAGAAGTGGCGCTGTGGCTCAAGTGGTAGAGCGCTAGCCTTGAGCTGAAGAGCTGAGGGACAGCACATAGGCCCAGAGTTCAGGCCCCACGACCGGACCCCAAAAAAAAAAAATTAAATCTATACTGAGATATTTTTTCAGCAGCATACTGGAAAAAATTGCAGAACTTGGCAATATACTTTCAGAGCAGGGTACTAAGGAAAGAGACATTCATATATTGTTGGTGGGAAGGTGAATTAGTAAACTTCTTTTAGATTAGAATTTAGCATTATGTAAATGCGACTATGAATCCTTTTATCTTTTGAACAAATAATTCTTTTTCTGGGAATTACTACACATAAGTATCCCCATTAACACAAAAATAAATTATTTGTAAGGACACATATTAGAACATTATTTGTAATTACAAAACTCTACTTATATGTCTAAGTATGGAGTTTATCTTAATAAGTTAATGGTCATTCACACATGGAATACCATACATTTAAAAAAAAAAAAAAGCCAGGTAGTGGCTCACGCCAAGTGATCCTAACTACACATCCAAGAATTGAGGTTCAAAGCCAGCCTGGGCAGGGAAGTCCATGAGATTCTTACCTCCAATTAACCACAAAAAGCAAGAAGGGGAGCAGTAGTTCAAGTGGCTAGCCCTGAGCAAAAAAAAAAAAACTCACGGACAGTGCTCAAGTCCTGAGTTAAAACTCCAGGACTGGCACAAAAAAAAAAAAAGGCTCAGAATGTAGCACAGTAGAAGAACATTGCATGTGTGAGATCCTGGGTAAACTCTCCAGAGGAAAAAAATTGATAATCTCTATAAACTAATATAGTCTTTATAGCAGATCCTATTAAGTGGGAGAGGGAGAGACAAAGTACAAAGGATATGTAGTATGCTATCTTCCCTATCAGAAATGACAGGAAAAGAGCTGAATGTGGACGGTACACACCTGTAATCCTAGCACTCCAGAGACAGAGGCAGGAGGATTTCAGGTTCATGGGCAGCCTGGACTGTACAGTGAGATTAAAGGAACAGAGAGGAGAAGGGAGAAGACAGGACAAAGGGAAAGAGTGAAAAGAGGAGGGGAAAGGATGAAAAGAGAAAAGAATTATTAGTATCCAACCTGGGGACATGTTCCCACTGTACTTACTGCTAAAGGAACCCAAACAGTCCATTCTCTGTTGATGATTGCTGCTTTGACTGTCCTCAATTCAGAACTTCAAGATTTCAGAGGTCAATACATATGCAAAGGCTTGATAACCTCCTATGAACAGAAAGAAGTGGCAAATGGATCAGAAAAATATTCAGAGACAGGAAGATAAGAAATGTATTCAGCCTAGATCCAGCATCACTTTGTAATGCTAAGCAAATTGGTTTGCCTCTATGAATCCATTTCTGCTCTGGAAAATGGGTATAATAGGATCTATTTTCCCTATTTGTTGTGAGAATCAAATGTCACAATCACATATTATATACAATGTAGCATGATGGCTATCCCATAGCTGGACTTCTATAAATATCTTTATATATTTCCCTTTCATTTATTTATATATTTCCTTTTGGTTTTTTTTCCCCCTCTTCTTGTTTTTTGAGACAGGGTCTATGCTCAGGTTGGCTTCATACTTGAGACCCTCCTGCCTCTGCCTCCTGAGTCCTAGGGTTCAGGTATACACTACTGCACCCAGAAAGCACTATATATTTCTTTTTTCTTTTCTTTTTCTTGTCAGTCCTGGGGCTTGAACTATGGGCCTGGGCATTGTTCCTCAGCTCTTCAGCTCAAGGCAGCACTCTACCACTTGAGCCAGAGCACCACTTCCAGTTTTCTGAGTAGTTTATTGGAGATAAGAGTCTCTCATGGACTTTACTGCCTGGGCTGGCTTTAAACCATGATCCTCAGATCTCAGCCTCCTTAGTAGCCAGGAGCTACTCAGAGGGACTGCACTATATATTTTAACAACTATTGGCTTTATCTGCCATCATCACTTTTTTCTTCAGCCTTCATTCCTTTGGCATACTGACACTCTATTTCCTGTTGTATCAGTGGTGCCATCAATCACAATACTCAAACTTCTACACCCTACCTAAGTTAAAGCAAACATTTCTTACAAAATCTTTCCAATAAAACTTGAACCCAGAGGCTGGGAATGTGGCTTAGTGGTAGAGTGCTTGTCTAGCATGCATGAAACCCTGGGTTCCATTCCAGTACCACATAAACAGAAAAAGGCACTGTGGCTAAAGCAGTAGAGTGCTAGCCTTGAGCAAAAGAAACCTAGGGCCTGAGTTCAAGCCTCAGGACTGGCAAAAACAAAATAAAAAAAAAAAAACTTGAACCCAAATGAGTTTCCCTTACTGGAAGCCAAGAAATCCTATGTAATGTACATTGATTCAGTAATTTACTCTTTCAATCAATGTACAAAAAAAGTATCTTTCCTGAAGGCAGAAATGAGATTATATTGTACACTAAGCCAAGAAATGCCCTTCTTTCTTCTTTTCTTCCTTCCTTTCTTCTATACATCTCTTTTGATCTCTCTCCTGGCATTTTTCACTTTATACTTTATGAAGATTATTTCTGAATATTTTCTTCCCACATTAAGGCTAAATTAAATGAATGCAGGAACTACATCCAACACAAATTTGAATGCCAAACACATAGAAAAAACTATGTGCTGGGTGTGGGGAAAGTTTGCACACTTGTAATCTCAACTCACAGAAGGCAAAAGCAGGTTCAGAATTCAAAGCCAGCCTTGATTTTTATAGTGAGACTCAATGCACCTAAATAAAAAAAAACAAAAACACTCATATAAGCCAAGGGCCAATGGCTCACATCTATAATCCTACTCAGGAGGCTAAAATCTGAGGATTGCAGTTAGAAGCTAGCCCAGGTAGGAGACTCCTTGAGAGTCTTATCTCCAATTAACCACCAAAAGCAGAAAATGGAGTAGTGGCTCAAGTGGTTGAGTGCCAGATTAGAGCAAAAAAGCTAAGGACAGAACCCTGAGTTCAAACTCCAGTATCAACACAACAGACACACGCACAGAGCAACCACATAATAGATAAATAAATGCTAATTATACAAAAGGTTAACTGATCTTTACTTCTCCGGCAGTGACTTGTTTTTTTTTGGGGGGGGGGGTCGGTAGTGGGGCCTGAACTCTGGGCCTGGGCACTGTCCCTCAGCTCTTCAGCTCAAGGCTAGCGCTCTACCACTTGAGCCACAGCACCATTTCCAGCTTTTTTCTTTTTGCTTATGTGGTGCTGAAGATTGAACCCAGGGCCTCATGCATGCAAGGCAAGCGCTCTACCACTGAGCCACCTTCCTAGCCCCCTGCAGTGACTTTTTCTTTTTTTTTTTTGTTGGCCATGGGGCTTGAACTCTGGGCCTGGGCACTGTCTCTCAGCTCTTCAGCTCAAGGCTAGAGCTCTACCACTTGAGCCACGGCACCACTTCCAGTTTTCTGAGTGGTCACGGACTTTCTGGCCCGGGCTGGCTTTGAACTGTGATCCTCAGATCTCAGCCTCCTGAGTAGCTGGGATTACAGGCGTGAGCCACCGCTGCCCGGCTGCAGTGACTTTTTCATAGTTGTTTTTAGCTTGGAGAGTAATTCCCTAAGTCAGATAATAACTGGATAAACTTTTCTTTTTTAGAGCGGGGTGAATCTGTGTAGATTCAGGGAAAAAAAGTGGGTCTTTCAGGAAAAATCAGTTTAGCAAAGGCATATTACAAATATCCAGTGATAAAATAACCTAACTTATTATAACATAGTATTAAAGTAACATTTATTGAATTTGTCCCATATGTCAGGTCCTGGTTGTGAGTATGCAGCTTATCTTTGAATTCTCCCAACCTTGCCTTTGCCGGCAAGTTACTGTGTCAACTGAAAGGAAGCGTTCTGCTGGTGTACTTCCACAATCCCTCACAGGTTAAGAAGCAACAGGCTGTACCCAGCTCAGGTGGGAACGATCAGGACTCTTATCTCCAAACAACCACGAAAAAGCTGAAAGTAAAGTTGCGGCTCAAGTTTTGAGAATCAGCCTGGGGGGAGGGAGGAGTGGTGAAGGAGAGGGAGAACTAAAGGACCAAGCTCAGGCTCTCAATTCAAGCCCAGCACTGACCAAAAACAAAACAAAACAAAAAAAGAGCACCCAACAATCAGACTTTACCCCCCCGCCTTTCTTCTCACAAAAGACTACCAAAAGATTACTCTGCAACTTTAACATCCTTCGGGCTCTAGCTGCAAATGAACACTGACTACCATCAAGTTCTTTTCCAAGGGGAGCAAGGAAAGTAGGGCGAAGGCAGGACTGCGTGGTGCAGAGGGAAGGCACTTCTGCAGCGTGGGTTCAACGTCCCTATTCGCTGGACGATCTTGAACAAGTCATTTCACCGAAGCTTCGGCTCCAAAACGGGGATGGAACACTTAGTCCGGAACGCTCCACTGGTCGAGGCCACACACAGAGACTCGGACACACAGGCTGTGAACCCAGCAACTACGCGCTCCACGCAGACTGCAGGACTGAGGCGGGGACACTGCGGGCCGCCCAGGAACGGGGCGGGGCCTAAGGGGTCGGCCCGGGCCGCGCCTTCCTCCTCCACCTCCAACAGCGCCGCGTGGCCGGCCGCCGCAGCCCTCCGCGCCACCCTTACCGCTTCATCTCGCGCCTCTGCTTTCCCTCGGTGCCGCCACTTGGCGACCCGTGCCCTGAGCCACCCCGCCGCTTGCCCCAGCGCCTCACCTCCCTCGTTTGTCCCACCGCGGAACGAAGAAACCTCCCTTCGCGCGCGCACGCGCGCGCGTTGCCCGGGCTTCTACGTGCGCGCCCTCCTACGTACGCGCTTCCGCAACTCCGCTTTGCGTGCGCGCTCCTGACCCCCGAGACCCCGCCCCTGTCGCTTTTGCCTCCGCCCCTTTCCTCCTTCCAGTCCCACCGCCTCAGCGTTCCCGCCCGCCGCCCCTCCCACCCTCCCCTGAGCCTCGGGCGTGGAGGCCGGCTCCCTGTGCCTTGCCAGAAGACTGGAAGGGTGAGGCTGAACCTTTTGCCCGACTCTTAAAGTCTAACCACGAATCATTTTACCGGTGTGGCGCGTGGCCAGTCGCCAGAGGAGCCCTCTGGTGGTGAGGCTTGGTCCCCTCAGGGATGCGGTGAGGCCGGCCGGGCCGGGCCGGACCGGACTAGGCTGGATTTTTGGCTAACGTTCCTGCTTCTCACCCTGTTGCAACCAAGGAAATTGAGACGGAGGCCCAAGGACCAAGTCGTGGCAGCCTTCCCAGTCCCGACCCCGCAGTGCCATTCATGGATTAACCAGACTGAATGGGTTCAGGGATGAAGAGGGTCCGTTTCCTTCAGATGCTTCGGGGACGTGGACATGGTCATCTTTGAACAGAGCCATCCCTCTCTGTGGGCTTCACGTGCCCCAATGGAGGTGCAATGATGTCGTGGTCCACTCTGATGTCAATCTTGAGGGCTAGGTATGTCCCGACATCTCTTATGACTATTAGTAGTGATTTTGGTAATATTGGCTGCCATTTGTCAAGTACTTACTGCATGCCAGGTATTGTACCAAACAGGTTACACAGATCTCATTTAACCTGCCTTATGGGATAAGTGCTATTATTAGCCTCATATGTTTAGTATCAAACTGCTAGGAAGTGTTGATCCCAAACTACAGTGTATCTTAATGATGTAATCTTAGCTGTTGAAGTGGACCCTCAGATGGGGCCCAAACTGGTCTGATTCCATTTTGAGCTTTGCCTTTGTTTTAGGGATGTTAGGCCTAGTTCCTTGAATGAAAAAAAAATGCACCTGGTCCTCCACCCCTTAACAACCTAACCCACCCTTGATTGTTGAGTTAAAGACTGACAGATAAAACGGATTGGTTGTAATCTGGCCCAAACTGGTGACACCACTTACTTAAGGTAAACCCCGGCCTTTTGCAAATGCTTACAGTAAAGGCCTTTTGCCCACCAAAAGGTAGACCCCCCACCTTAACCGCTAAATTTGCATGCCATTTTATTTTGGGGGGGGCGGGGTCTGGTTGTGGGGCCTGAACTCTGGGCCTGGGTGCTGTTCCTTAGCTCTTCAGCTCAAGGCTAGCACTCTACCACTTGAGCCACAGCGCCACTTCTGGCTTCTTTTTTTTTTTTCCTGCTTATGTGGTGCTGAGGAATCGAACCCAGTTCCTCATGCATGCTAGGCAAGCGTTGTACCACTGAGCCACCTTCCCAGCCCCTGAGTGCCATTTTTAAACCAAGGTGACAGGCTGGTTTAAACAGCGATTACAGACAAACTGTAAGCTCATTGGCCACCTGTGTGTAGTCTGGTATAACTGTACAATCTTTTGTGTTATGATCCCATTGGTCACCTGCGCGTGATTGGGCTCAACCTCATGGATTTTTTAAAAAACCAAAGTATGGGGGCCGCTGGAGGTCGCACCCAAGCCTGTGCTACAGCCCTGACCAGTCAGTGTAGGAACCTTCTCAATAAAGTTGCTTCTTTATTAACAACTTTGTTGCTCCGGAGGACTAGATGGGCTTGCCTTCCTGAGTTAGGGGGTCTTCCTACTACACTGTCTTTGATCAGTTTGCCCAACCTGTTTTACAATTCATTTACTCTTTCTGCAACTCCCAACCCCCACCCCTTGTTTTTGTTTTGTTTTGTTGATCGGTCATGGGACTTGAACTCTGGGCTTGGGTGCTGTCCCTGAGCTCTTCAGCTGAAGGCAAGCCCTCTACCATTTGAGCCACAGTACCACTTCTGGTTTTCTGGTGCTTTATTGGAAATAAGAGTCTCATGGATTTTCCTGCTGGGACTGGCTTTGAACCACGATCCTCTGATCTCAGCCTCCTGAGTAGCTCGGATTACATGTATGAGCCACTGGCCCCAGGACACCCCTCCCCTTTTTAAAAAACATATCTACAATACAAGTTCATTTTTAGAAAAGAAGGAAGTACTGTGTGGTTTAAAGGGTAGAGTGTCGGCTTTGAGTGGAAAAAACCAAGCAACAGTGTAAGACCCTAAATTCAAGCCCTAATACCAGTAAAAAGAAAAAAAGGAAAAGAAACATCTAGTTTGTCAAGGGTGACTCATACCTAGCTACTTAGGAGGCTGAAATCTGAGGATCATGTTTCAAAGCCAACTCGGGCAGAACTGTCCATGAGATTCTTTTTTTTTTTTTTTTTGTCCATGGTGGGGCCTGAACTCGGCCTGAGCACTGTCCCCTCAGCTCTTCAGCTCAGGCTAGCACTCTACCACTTGAGCCACAGCGCCCACTTCCAGCTTTTCTGTGTGTGTGGTGCTGAAGAATCAAACCCAGGGCCTCAGGCATGCAAGGCAAGCACTCTACTGCTGAGCCACCTTCCCAGCCCCTGTCCATGAGATTCTTTTTTTTTTTGTTGGTCGTGGGGCTTGAACTCTGGGCCTGGGCGCTGTCCCTCAGCTCTTCAGCTCAAGGCTAGCACTCTACCACTTGAGCTACAGCGCCACTTCCGGTGTTCTGGTGGTTTATTGAAGATAGGAGTCTCACAGTCTCTCCTGCCCGAGCTGGCTTTGAACTGCGATCCTCAGATCTCAGCCTCCTGACTAGCAAGGATTACAGGCGAGAGCCACCAGCGCCCAGCCTGTCCATGAGATTCTTATCTCCAATTAACCACCAGAAAACCAGAAGTGCACTGTGGCTCAAAGTGATAGAGCGTTAGACTTGAGTGGCAAAAGCTCGGGGACAGCCAGTGACAAAGCCCTGAGTTCAAACCCCACAACCCACAAAATAAAAAGAAAAAAAAATCTCATGAACAGAAGTGAAAACCACCTCCCACCATGTTAAATAGTTAATATTTTTTAAATACCCTTCCAGACATGTTTCTGTGTATCATGTGAACAAATACAGTGTGCCAGGCATGTTGGTACACACCTGTAGACCCAGCACTTAGGAGGCTGTTAGGACGATCAAGAGTTTGATGCCGGTGGCTCAGTGGTAGAGCACTTGCCTTGCATGCATGAGGCCCTGGGTTCGATTCCTCAGTACCACATAAGCAAAAAGAAAAAAGCCGGAGTGGCGCTGTGGCTCAAGTGGTAGAGCGCTAGCCTTGAACTGAAGAGCTGAGGGACAGCGCCCAGGCCCAGAGTTCAGGCCCCACGACCAGACCCAAAAAACAAAGACAAAAGTTTGATGCTTGCCTGGGTTACGTAAACAAAAAAAAAGATTATGGGCTGGGATTGTGTCTTAGTGGTACAGTGCTTGCCTCACATGCATGAAGCCCCTCTGATTCCTCAGTACCACATAAACAGAAAAAGCTGGAAGTGACACTGGCTCAAATGGTAGAGTGCTAGCCTTGAGCTGAAGAGCTGAGGGACAGTGCCTAGGCCCTGAGTTTAACCCCCAGGACTGGCAAAAAAAGAAAATATATATATAATAAATGATATTTAGTGTTTGGTGTATTTTGAAAATCTATTTACTAATTTGCTGTTCTAGGTGCTGAAATGTCAGTAGTGAACAGAGCAATTCAGAGAATCCTAGAGTTCATATTATGGTTAGGAAGGTTGACAACAAACAGTACACATAATACTAAAAAATAGAAAATGCCCAGTAATGTAATTTTGTGGAAAAGTAAATCAGGATAAAAAAAAAATAATAGCAATGGTGGCTGAGATTTGAGGACTGTGATGTGAAGCCAGCTTAGGCAGAAAAGGCTGTGAGACTCATATCTCCAATTAAATAAATCACAGAAAAAGCTGGAAGTGGCACTGTGGCTCAAGTGGTCGAGTCCTAGGAGCAGAAGGAGCTCAGGGACAATGCCCATGCCCAGAGTCCAAGGCCTCAGGACTGGCAAAAAGAAGGGGGAGGAGGAGGAGGAGGAAGGCAAGAGGAGGAAGGGGAGGAGGAGGAAGAGGAATAGGAAGAACAACAAAATAATAATAATAAAATGATTCTCTTAAACAAAAAAAATGCCTCAGTAAAGAAGGCATAAAATAGAAATTTAATTTTTTTGGGGGGGGTCTGGTTGTGGGACCTGAACTCTGGGCCTGGGCACTGTCCCTCAGCTCTTCAGCTCAAGGCTAGAGCTCTACCACTTGAACCACAGCGTCACTTCCGGCTTTTTTCATTTTCCTTATGTGGTGCTGAGGAATTGAACCCAGGGCCTCAGGCATGTAAGGCAAGCGCTCTACCACTGAGCCATCTTCCCAGCCCCAGAAATCTAATTGTTTAATGAGATCAGAAACTAAGTAGATTTCTGGAGGGAAACTACTCTGGAAGAGAAACAGCAAGTACAGTGGCACTGCCATAGGGACTTGATTGGCATAGAGAGGATGCCAGAGTGACTACAACACAACAAATTAAAGAAATATGATAGAGAACATAGCCAGGAGCTAGATTGTGCATCAACTGGTCGACTTTGGGAGTCATCTGGACTTTCTGTTTTAATCCTGATATGACAGAATACCAGAGAATAGAGACCAGTGGAATAATCTTATTTGCTTAAAGGATCACTCAAGTAGCTCTATAGAGGATGGATAGCAGAAACACTGGAATTATCTTTTTTTTTTTTTTTTGGGTCCGGTCATGGGGCCTGAACTCTGGGCCTGGGCGCTGTCCCTCAGCTCTTCAGCTCAAGGCTAGCGCTTTACCACTTGCCACAGCGCCACTTCCGGCTTTTATCTTTTGGCTTATGTGGTGCTGAGGAATCGAACCCAGGGCCTCAGGCATGCAAAGCAAGCGCTCCACCACTGAGCCACCTTCCCAGCCCTTCTTTTTATTTTTTTTATTTTTATTTATTTTTATTTTTTTGGGTCCGGTCGTGGGGCCTGAACTCTGGGCCTGGGCACTGTCCCTCAGCTCTTCAGCTCAAGGCTAGCGCTCTACCACTTGAGCCACAGCACCACTTCCGGCTTTTTTCTTTTTGCTTATGTGGTGCTGAGGAATCGAACCCAGGGCCTCTGGCTTGCAAGGCAAGCACTCTACCACTGAGCCACCTTCCAGCCCCCCCCTTTTTTTTTATCTGTCTTGGGACTTGAACTTCTGGTCCTGGGTGCTGTCCCTCAGCTCTTCAGCTCAAGGCTAGCGCTCTATCACTTGAGACACAGTGCCACTTGGGGTTTTCAGGTGGTTTATTGGCAGTAAGAGGCTTACAGACTTTCCTGCCAGGGCTGGCTTTAAGCTATGATCCTCAGATCTCAGCCTCCTGAGTAGCTAGGATGACAGGCATGAGCCAATGGAGCCGAGCTGAAATTATCTTTTACACCACAGTTACACAGTAGTTTTCCAGCACTGTTGTTGCACTGTTGTTTCAATTATTCAACTTCTCAAAGTGGAGATGGAGTCCATCACTTAGGACCTATATCTGTGTTTTTCTCACCTAAACTGAGATTTTTTTTTGTCCTTCCTTCCCTATTTCCCTCCCTCCCTGCCTTGCTTTCCTTCCTTCCTTCCCTTCCTTCAGGCCTGCCTGCCTTTGCTCCCTCCCTCCCTCCCTCCCTTCCTCCCTCCCTCCCTTCCTCCCTCCCTCCCTCCCTCCCTTCTTTCCTTCCTTCCTTCCCTCTTCCTTCCTTCCTTTCTTTTTCTTTTGGCCTGGGCATGATCCTTGAGCTTCTTTTGTTCAAAGCTAGTGTTCTACCACTTGAGCCAGAGCTCCATGTCTGAATTTTTTTTTTTAGTAGTTTATTGGCGATAAGTTTCTCATGGACTTTACTGCCATGAGCTGACTTCAAACTGGAATGCTCAGATCTCAGCCTCATGATTAACTAGGATTACAGGTGTAAGACCAGCTCTCTTTATGTCTTTTTTCTCTCTTCTTTCTTTCTCATTGTTCCTTACTTTCTCTCTCCTCTTCTGTCTTCCTTCTTTTCCTCCTCTCTCCCTCTCTCTCTCTCTCTTTCTTTTAAATAAAATCTTGTTCTTTAGTTTAGGTGGGTCTCAAACTCAGGTCCTTTTGCTAAGGCCTCTTGAGTATGCTACCATACCTAATTTAAACAGAGTTAAAAAAAAAAAAAAGCCTGTCTGAGAGGGGCTGGGAAGGTGGTCAATGGTAGAGTGCTTGCCTTGCATGAATGAGGCCCTGGTTTTGATTCCTCAGCACTACATAAGCAAAAAGAAAAAAGCCAGAAGTGGCACTGTGGTTCAAGTGGTAGAGTGCTAGTCTTGAGCTGAAGAGCTGAGGGACAGCGCCCAAGCCCAGAGTTCAGGCCCCACAACTGGACTCCCAAAAAAAAATTTTAAAAACCCACAAAAACTGTCTGAGGCATATATGGGCACATATCCAGATCTTTTTTTTGTTTTGTTTTGTTTGTTTGTTTTTCATTCAGGGGTTTGAACTCTGGGCTTGGGCACTGTCCCTGAGATCTTCAGCTCAAGGCAAGCGCTCTACCAGTTGAGCCACAGCACCATTTCTGGTTTTCTGGTGGTTAATTGGAGATAAGAGTCTCACGGACTTTCCTGCTCGGGCTGGTTTGAACCATGATCCTCAAGTCTCAGCCTCCTGAATAGCTAGGATTACAGGCGTGAGCTTACCGGTGCTGTTTGTTTATACCTGGATCTTAACGTCATGATTGTCAACAAAGTAAATATGAATCATCAATGTTGTACTTCCATGGGACAAATACTCCTACACAGTCTGTTCATGAAAAACACAGCATTCAAGCCCCTGGAAATTCCTTTTCCTCTTCAGTTGATGTTGGGTTCTCTTTGGGATTAATTTTTTCCCCCAACTTAATCCATGTGATAAGAAAGATGTGGAGAAATGAAAATGCACAGTGAGAAGGGTAACACCGATCCAGACAGTGCTTCTGTGGATTTTGTGTTAAGCAGTGTAGTGTTGTTGGTATCACTTATGAATCACTTGAAGGAAGACACATTTGAAGGAGAAATGTAAAAGTTCTGCATTGGATCTTGTGTTTCAGATACTGACTGGAAATGACAAATAGAGTTTAGGCTTCCATGGAGAAATCAGGGCTAACATTATGTAACTGCAGTAGAATTGTTTCTTTGTGCCTTCATCAAACAGAGCTGGTGGACAATGTCTTTTCAGCACCCAGAAATGTGTTCTTAATATATAATTGTGAAATGAGCAAATAAAAAGAAAAAATATGAATAAGATCACTCAAGACACTGTGTAAGAAAAGGGAGGAGAGAAAAACTTGGAGAGAGCAAGGAAAGGGAAGACATTGTGCAAAAGGAAATGTACCCTTTACCTGACTTATGAAACTGTAACCCCCATCACCTTTATAATAGCAATAAAAAAATTTAAACATGAAGGGAGAAGATTATGTATATCACACTTGGTGCTTTCACTGGAGGACTAAACACCTGAATGTAACTTTCACAAGTAGGGTAACTATAATTCTTGATCTGCTTATGTACCTGCTGTGCTTTTTAAATTATTAATTTTGCCTTGGTGCCCTACCAGAAGTGCCACAGTTTGCACAGTAAATTTTATGTCATTCTTTTTAGAGACCCATAAGGTGTGACCTCTTAAAATTACTAGGAGAGGGCTGGGAAGGTGGCTCAGTGGTAGAGCGCTTGCCTTGCAAGCATGAGGCCCTGGGTTCTATTCCTCAGCACCACATAAGCAAAAAGAAAAAAGCCGGAAGTGGCTCTGTGGCTCAAGTGGTAGAGCGCTAGCCTTGAGCTGAAGAGCTGAGGGACAGCGCCCAGGCCCAGAGTTCAGGCCCCACGACCGGACCCAAAAAAAAAAGAAAATTACTAGGAGAGGAGACTTTAAATATTCTCACCACCAACACTGATATGTGTGGTGTACAAAATACATTGACATGTTCATTTTATATGCCGCAATGTGTACGCATTTAAAAAACATGTTTCATACCATAACTGTACAATATTTGTCAACTTAAAAGGTAAATTTTTAACGAAATATGCACTAGCTAAATAAATGAGTGAACAAATGGGTTTTTAAAATACCACTTTCTTTCTCATCTATACAAAGTCATTAGGCCTTGAGTAAAATGTAGAAAGTTAGGTCAACTAAAAATGTTCTAGGGCTGAATGGATCAGAAAAGTTTTAAATACCTACTCAGCAGTCTAGCTGCATAAATTTCAGCCTAATATACAGGGTTTCTACCTTTGGACTGACTTACAAGACAGGTTCCCAATGTATCTTGAATCATTCGGAATAGCCAGTACTCTTTGGCAACCAGAAATGTCCAATAAATGTTTGAAACATTTATAAGGAAACTGGAGCCATTTAATATAATTGCAAAAGCATGGGGTTTGATACTTTCCTGAATCCTGTCTTCAACCCTTACTACCTTCAAGAATTTGGTGAAGTTATTGTCTTTCTTGCCTCTCATTTTTCTTTCAGATATAAGATGAAAATAATACATAGTTCAAAAGAATTTTGTAAGGATTCATGATTAGAGTCTAATTACTTAAAATTTATAAATAAATTGGATGCTGATGGCTCAAGTATGTAATTCTAGCTACTCAAGAGGCTGAGATCTAAGCCGGGCGCTGGTGGCTCATGCCTGTAATCCTAGCTACTCAGGAGGCTGAGATCTGAGGATCGCAGTTCAAAGCCAGCCCGGGCAGGAGAGACCGTGAGACTCCTATCTCCAATAAACCACCAGAAAACCGGAAGTGGCGCTGTAGCTCAAGTGGTAGAGCGCTCGCCTTGAGCTGAAGAGCTGAGGGACAGCGCCCAGGCCCAGAGTTCAAACCCCACGACCGACAAAAAAAAAAAAAGAGGCTGAGATCTGAGGATCGTGGTTCAAAGCCAGCCAGGAAAGTTCATTGAGACTCTTATCTCCAAATAACCATCAAAAACCCAGAAGTAAAACTGGCGCAAGTGGTAGAATACTAGCCTTGCATTAAAGCAACTCAGGGACATCACCAGGTCTTGAGTACAAGCCCCTAGACTAGCACGTGCACACACACACACACAAATATGAATACAAAATATATGTATAATGCAAATATTTAAAATATTCAAATAAGCCAAGCATGCTGGCTTATGCCTGTAATCCCATTATCTGGGAAGATGAGGCAGGAGGATCAAGAATTTGAGATCACTCTGGGCTATACAATGATACACTGTGAAAAAATTTCTAAATGAATAGTCATTTAAATTTGTCTTCTTGAAGTGTGTGCCACAGGAAGATGACCTTAGGGATTCTTCAGAGGGTGCTCTACACTTGGTCTGGGGATGTGACTCAATAGAAAGCCTGCTGGACAAGTGCAAGGCCCTGAGTTCAAAATCCCTTATTACCAAAAGAAGTTGTTTGGGCCAGGTTAGCTAATATTCAGCATTACAACTTATAAATTTTTTGTTATTGTTATTGTAAGACGATGTACAGAGAGTTACAATTACACAAGTTGGAAAAGAGTATTTTCTTTATGGACAGTGTGACCCGTTCCCTACTCTCTCCCCATTTTCTGCTCCCCCATCCCCATTTACAAGATGTATAGTTCATTTTCAACATAGTGTCTAGTGAATACCACTGCTGCATTTGTTCACCTTTTGTCCCTCCATTTCTGTGTCCCCTCCTTACCCTCCCAATGACAGATAAATGAACAAACATACAAAAAGAAAACAAAAACAGCGAGGAAGAAAAAAAAAAACTCTTGTTTCCATTTCCTGGATTTTTCTTTTTAATTAAAATCAGGAACTCCTATTCAACAGAATAAGCAATAAATTGGAATTTCTTTTACTGCCTGCTTCTTTTTCACTTCAAAAAACTAAATAAAGTATATATTATCTCACAAGTCACAAGTAATTTAGGATGGAAGATACAGTTTTGCTTCAATGGAGAAAAGCTCAGGAGCTATGTCCCATTTAACTGATATTACTGATGACACACTTAGGTATTATGAACAATGAATTATAGCACTGTTCTTGGGCATAGAATATTTCACTATTGTAATCAAAACTTACAAAAGGTTAATCTGATGCATATTTAATGATGTGTAATTGTTGTGTGGTATATAATAATTAGACCTTAAATGTTAAACTGTTTACAGAAATGACTATAATTGTTATTTTTACACAGCCAACACATTTTTCCACTGTTTGCTCATCTTATTAATTTTCTAGAATCTTTAATCACTCCAAGGACATTTTTCTCTGAAACTCTTTACTATTTAATCATGCACTCATAAACACACTGCTCTTCAAACTGACACAGCAGAGTGCCCCTCCCAACTTGGAACTAAAAACAGCTACTGTGAAAATGCAAGATTCTCTGTATATATTTCTTAAACTTTATCCCCTAATAGACTCTTTCAAGAAAGATGATATTACTCCTATTTTACTGATGGAGAACTGATGCTCAGAGAATGTAAACTGATAAACTGATAGCATATTAGAGATTCAACCTTTTTTTTTTTTTTGTCAGTCGTGGGGCTTGAACTCTGGGCTTGGGCGTTATCTCTCAGCTCTTCAGCTCAAGGCGAGCACTCTACCACTTGAGCTACAGCGCCACTTCCGGTTTTCTGGTGGTTTATTGGAGATAGGAGTCTCACGGTCTCTCCTGCCCGGGCTGGCTTTGAACCGCGATCCTCAGATCTCAGCCTCCTGAGTAGCTAGGATTACAGGCGTGAGCCACCAGCGCTGGGCTTGAGATTCAACCTTTTATGTGAACCAGTAGCCCCTGCTAATACAACCTCAGAAAGCAATAGATTCTAACACTTGTACTCTTTCTTGGGAGGCTGATATCAGGAAGATCAAAGTTTGAGGCTAGCTGGAGCAAACAACAACAAAAACATTGAGAGATCCCTTCTCAACTCATAGCTGGGTACAATAGCACATCTCTATCAACCCAGGCTAGAATGGAAGCTGAGACTGAGAAGACCGTGGTTCTCAGCCAGCCCAAACATACAAACAAATCTGTGATATTCTATCTCCACAGGGCAAAGCTGGAGGCAGTAGTGCATGGCTATACTTCCAACAAGTTTGGGAAATCTAAAGTAGTCAGTACAGGCTTGTGTTACTTAGGAAGTGACCCACCCAATCCCATCTCTCCTTTCATTTTAAGGCAGTAAATACTAGTGTATTTACTATTGATAAGTGAGAAACAACCCTAAGGTTGTCATGCAAGTAAAAGCTATGGTGCTTGCCTTCCAGTACCACATATAGGTACCTCTAGCTTACCTTTTTTATGAGAGACAGGCATCAAATACAGCAGAAATGCCTGAATGAATAACATAAATGAAATACCATAAATGAATACCATAAAATAAATTTACTCTGTGAAAATGGATAAAAGAAGAACCTAATGGGATTGGCAAAGGAAGTCAAGTTGAAGAGGTGACTTGACAGTTGAGCCAACAAATGAAAGATGAGTGGAAAATTAAATAGGCAAACAGTAATAAAGAAAAGGGGGAAATGATGGGTTAAGGAATAGAAACAAGGTTCAAACAAACTGTATAGAACTTGAAACAAGAAAGAGCTATTCTAGGGGCTGGGAAGGTGGCTCGGTAGTAGAGCGCTTGCCTTGCATGCCTGAGGCCCTGGGTTCGATTCCTCAGTACAACATAAGCAAAAAGAAAAAAGCCAGAAGTGGCGCTGTGGCTCAAGTGGTAGAGCGCTAGCCTTGAGCTGAAGAGTTGAGAGACAGCGCCCAGGCCCAGAGTTCAGCCCCGTGACTGACAAAAACAAACACTTAGAGCGCTCGCCTTGAGCTGAAGAGCTGAGGGACAGCGCCCAGGCCCAGAGTTCAAACCCCACGACCGACAAAAAAAAAAAAAGAGGCTGAGATCGCCTTGAGCTGAAGAGCTGAGGGACAGCGCCCAGGCCCAGAGTTCAAACCCCACGCCTGGACCCCCCCCCCCCGCCCAAAAAAAAAAGGAGCTATTCTAAGCAATGGTGTCTGAGATCAGAGCAAAGACAAAGACTTAGGACCAGGCCAGGCTTCTTAAGACTCATTTGGATAGAAGTGAAGTGTCTGGGCTTTAGCAGAAGAGCAACAAGTTCAGATTTGCATTTTGAAAAGGTCATTCTGGCTGTGATATTTTGAGAAAGATATAGAGGTTCTTATAGTTCAGGCCAATGATACTTATTCTCCCATAGTTACAACCAGCCTTTTGTTCTTACACATCAGATTATCTATACTTAAAGGCTTAAAAATTTAAAAGCTTAAGATTAATCCACTAGGAAGAATGGGCACATTGGATTAGAATGATTTCTTTGAGGCACAGAGGTGGAATCAGATTCTTTCCACTATGCTTAGATAAAAATATTGAAATTTTGGGCTGGGAAGGTGGCTCAGTTGTAGACCGCTTGCCTTGTATGTGTGAGGCCCTGGGTTCGATTCTTCAGCACCACATAAGAAAAAAAAAAGAAAAGAAAAAAGCCGGAAGTGGCGAGTGTGGCTCAAGTGGTAGAGTGCTAGCCTTGAGCTGAAGAGCCGAGGGACAGTGCCCAGGCCCAGAGTTCAGGCCTCATAACTGGACCCCCCCAAAAAAAATACATTTACTTGATTTGCTCACTGTTCATTGAAATATCCCATTATATCTCATTATATCTAATGAGCACAGTCAATTACAAATAAAAGCAGAAGCAGGTGCTCTTGCAGGCTCACACCTATAATCCTAGCTATTCTGGAGGCAGAGATCTGAGAATCTCAGTTCAAAGCAAGCCTGGGCAGGAAAGTCTGTGAGACTCTTATCTCCAATTAAGCATCCAAAAAAAAAAGCCAGAGCTTTTGGGCTCTGGGACTTGAATTCAAGCCCATGACCAACACAAGAAAGAAGGAGGGAGGGGGGGAGGGATGCAGGTAGTAGAAGGCAAAGTAAATAGGCAAAAACAAATTGAGAGCCCTTCAAGTTTTCCTAAATATGCTTGGTTTTGCAGGACTTTTAGGCATAACAATGACAGCTTTTTAATAAAGCATAGAAAAAAAGGTGAAAACAAATTGTTACAACCCAATGGGGTTCCAATAAACAGCAGTTGTTTATTTGCAAATGTAAATGTTGAGGAATATTGTGTGAAAAAATTATATTAGATTGTAACATGTTTTACAGACAAAGGCTTAGTATCTAGGAGCATATCCAAGATTACAAGACTTCTACAACTTAATGAAAAGACTATCAATTTAGTTAAGAACAACATAAGCTGGTGCTGGTGGCTCACACCTATATTCCTAGCTACTCAGGAGGCTGAGATCTGATTAAGATTATGATTCAAAGCCAGCCCGAGCAGGAAAGTCTGTGAAACTGTGTTTTTGTTTGTTTGTTTGTTTTGGCCAGTCCTGAGGCTTGAACTCGGTGTCTGGGCACTGTCCCTGAGCCTCAAGGCTAGCACTCTACCATTTGAGCCACAGTGCCACTTTGGCTTTTTCTGAGTGGTGTATCGGAGATAAGAGTCTCAAAGAGGGCTGGGAAGTTGGCTCAGTGATAGAGTCCTTGCTTTGCATGCATGAGGCCCTGGGTTCGATTCCTCAGCACCACAGAAGCAGAAAAAGCCAAAGTGGTGCTGTGGCTCAAGTGGTAGAGCGCTAGCCTTGAGGTGAATTGCTGTGGGACAGCATCCAGGCCCAGAGTTCAGGCTCCACAACCGACCAAAAAAAAAAAAAAAAAGAGTCTCAGACTTTCCTGCCCAGGCTGGCTTTGAACCATGATCCTCAGATATAAGCCTTCCGAGTAGCTAGGATTACAGGTGTGAGCCACCAGCAACCCCTTATCTGTGAAATTCTTATCTCCAGTTAATCACAGAAAAAGCCTAAGTGCGCTGTGGCTCAAGGGATAGACCAATAGCCTTGAGCAAAGGAGCTCAGAACAGTGCCCAGGCCAAGTTCAAGCCCCAAGACCACCCCTCACACACAATAAAAAGAGGGCAATAAGGACTTTATCTGATAGTCTACACTATTATTCTTTTCCTATACATTAGGGAGAAGTAGTGATCTGAATGGATCCTTGAAGAGTCTGTGCATCATCTTATTCTCCATAGACATGATACAAAACCTCTAAACATCATTTTTCATCCTATTTTTTTATTAATTAAGTTTTTTTATTGTGAACATACCATACAGGGGGGTTACAATTACATGAGCAAGGTAATGAGTACATTTCTTATCAAGCATTGTTGCCTCCTCCTTTGTTTCCCCTTCCCATCCCTGCCCTCCCATTCCCTGCCCCCCTTCATCCTATTTTTAAGGGTTAATAAGTGGGACTTAAAGTAGGACAAAAGTTAGCTTGTATGAATGATTTCTTTGCCATTGGCTCAGCAATACACACTTCACAGTTGTTGTGATTTACCTGTTACATTTATTGATTTATACCCCCCTTTTTCAGAGGATGTAGTTTATAATTTAAGCCACTAGATGGCTTAAGTTCACACAAGTCCAGTGCTGAAATTACAACTGATCTCCAGTTCTGAAATTACAACTGATCTGCACAGAATATGTGTTAGGGAGAAGGAAAGGCTTCTGAGACTTGAGATTTCAGTACAGACATGGATTCACAACCCCTAGAAATTCAAATAAAGGTAAATTTTGGATGATTGGCAAGTTAGGTCACCTGAGTGAGAAAGAAAAAGGGAAAAAAGTATTGGAATGAAGGACAACAGAAAAAAGACAAAATAAAAGACTCTAAGACAAAAATATGAATCTAGAGCTCAGAGCATAGTTTAAATGGTGGAGGAGAAAGGCCTTGAGTTCAAGTTACCATACTATACCCCCAAAATAAGTCTAGAGAGATGAACTCAAGAATTATGAGCAATTATGGTATGAGCCCTGGTAGATTTGTTTCTCCTTAGTAACCAAGAACAGCTTTTATTTGGAAATAAAGATTACCACATTTCTTTTCATAAAATGACTTATGCCACCCTTAGCTGGTCATCTGGTGGTGTGACATGATCAACACGGATTTTTAATGTCTGCTGTGTATATGGTACTTTGTTAATAAAAAGTGATATAACAAATTACAAATTAGTACAGACTCCCGTTTGAAGCACCAGAACCTGGGCATAGACACAAAAGGATAAATAGTAATTCAAGGCAGTATGAGGGACATTGTGTGAACTAGGAAAAGGAATTCTTTCTGATAGTAGGAGAGAAGTAGATCAGAGTGTAAAAGGATTAGGGCACTCCCAACCTGCTTACTGCAAGGTAGTTAAAGAAGGGATTTCTGGCCTCTAGTCATAAATACATAACAACCATCCTTAGAAAATGGTTACTCTAGACCAGTGTCTGTTGGATTGTGTTTAAAGAAAGGCCAAAATAAGAAACTATGGGGGCTGGGAAGGTAGCTCAGCGGTAGAGTGTATGCCTTGCAAGCATGAGGCCCTGAGTTCGATTCCTCAGCACCACATAAACAGAAAAAGCCGGAAGTGGTACTGTGGCTCAAGTGGTAGAGCGCTAGCCTTGAGCTGAAGAGCTGAGGGACAGTGCCCAGGCCCAGAGTTCAGGCCCCATGACCGGCAAAAAAAAAAAAAAAAGAAACTATGAAGCAGTAGTCGTGGCTGAGTGGTTAAGGCGATGGACTAGAAATCCATTGGGGTCTCCCCATGCAGGTTTGAATCCTGCCAACTACGGGAAACAAAATTTTACCTTGCCCACGTAATTGTAACCCTTTTGTACGGTAATTTCACAATAAAAAAAAAAAAAGAAACTATGGGTGATGGATGGGCTGTGAAGATGGCTCAGTGGTAGAGTGCTTACCTTGCATGCATGAGGCCCTGGGTTCGATTCCTCAGCACCACATAAGCAGAAAAAGCTGGAAGTGGCGCTGTGGCTCAAGTGGTAGAATGCTAGCCTTGAGCTGAAGAGCTGAGGGACAGTGCTAGGCCCAGAGTTCAGGCTCCACAACTGACAAAACAAATAAACAATCTATGAGTGAGGTTAAGAATGATTAGAGCTGAGGCCACCCCTAAGTCCATCTTGTGCTAGCCTACAGGCTACAGAAAAGGAAGACTAATAAAGACTAGCTTAGAACTTTAGAGCCAGAATGCTGAGCTGGGTGTTATGGTACATGAAAGTTCCAGCCCTTGGCTAGTGAAATCTTAGAGTTCAAAGCTAGACTAGGCTGCATAAGACCCTGTCCAAAAAAAAAGGAAGGAAGGAAGGAGGGTAGAGAACAAAGTAGGAAGGAAGGGAAGGAGGGAGGAGGAAAGGAAAAAGAATGAAGGGAGGGAGGAGGGATGGAAGGGAGGGGGAAGAAGGGATTGTTAAACTACTTTGATTTTTTTGTGATCTCAGTTATATCTAAAGAATGAAGAAATGGAAAAATGGAGATATAAAATTATTGTATATGTTAAATATACATTTATAGTTGGTAAAGTAATGTTTTTTTTAACATACTCAAATACAGCTATAACTTCAAAAGTTCAACTTGGAGAATTTTTTTTTGTCAGTTCTGGGGCTTGAATTCAGGGCCTGGGCACTGTCCCTGAGATGCTTTTGCTCAAGGCTAGCGCTCTACCACCTAAGCTACAGTCCCGCTTCTGGATATTCCTGTTTATGTGGTCCTGAGGAATTGAACCCAGAGCTTCATGCATTGTAGGCAAGCACTCTACCACTGAGCCACCTTCCCAGCCCTTAACTTGGAGATTTTTATGAATGTGCCTTCTTAACCCTAAGCAACTAATTACCTTCATATTTAGACCCACCAAAATGCCTTTGGGAAACACAGATGCTTGAAAAAGACAGAAGGACACTCAGCTCTCTCAGAGACTTGAAAATAAACACATCTTAATAAGTCACCAATTGGAAATATGGTACAAATGTTAGCCAAAAAGAGGGGTCAGGTTAAGAATAGTATGCAGAAATGATGTTCTATCCTTTTTTTTTTGATGATGTTCTATCCTATATGTATCTTTTATCTATACACATATATTTAGAAAGCTTACAAAGGGATATACCATTAACAGTGGTTATCTCTGGAAAGAGAGATTAACGTATAGCTTTTGTTTTATAATTCCTTTATTCTTTATGTTTTCCATTAATTTCTATTTTTTATTTTTAACCAGCTCTTTTTATGTTGAAGGAGAAAAGGTTGTATGTTACCTTTGGAAAATACTATACTGAAAATCCACCTAAAACTTCTTATAATTATAATGTACTTTAATCAGAAAGATAAAGTATGATAACTAAATGGACAACAATTTGCGATCAAAGCCTGGCAATTTGCAGAAGAATAACTGCCATTTGCATTGGAGCAATGTTTTATTCTTTTTTTTTTTTTGTCGTTTGTGGGGTTTGAACTCTGGGCCTGGGCGCTATCCCTCAGCTCTTCAGCTCAAGGCGAGTGCTCTACCACTTGAGCTACAGCACCACTTTCGGTTTTCTGGTGGTTTATTGGAGATAGGAGTCTCACAGTCTCTCCTGCCCGGGCTGGCTTTGAACTGTGATCCTAGATCTCAGACTCCTGAGTAGCTAGAATTACAGGCATGAGCCACCAGCGCCCGGCTGTTTTATTCATTTTATCCATTTGTGTCTAAATGGTGACACTGAAAATTGTGTCAGGTTCTGGAGCAATTTGCATACTAAAGTGCACATAGCAATTTCCCTTCTTTGCCCATTCTCTTAATTTTCAAAAATCTCCATTGGTGAGTTGAGTGCTGCTGGCTCACACCTGTAATCATTGCTACCAAGGAGGCTAAGACCTGAGGACCATGATTTGAAGCCAGCCAGAAAAGCAAAGTCCATGAGACTCTTATCTCCAATTAACCAGCAAAAAACAGGAGGTAGAGCTGTGGCTCAGGACTGGCACACACACATACACACACAAAAAAATCCTCCACTGGACCCAAAGTTTTCAAGTGATTAGGGAGGGAGTCAAAGTCCTCAGAGAGGTCTTAGCTTTGCTAGTTATCCTCAAAGAAAAATACACAATTTTGATTCTTCTATAAAGTCATTATCAGTGTTACTCAGATTCTACAATTTTTTTTTTGTGGTACCAGATTTGAACTTGGGGCCTCAAGTACTTGCTCAGCTGATGCTCTACCACTTGAGCTCTGCCTTCAGCTCTTCTCTCTTGCTGTTTATTATTTTTTTTAAGGCAGTTCTAGTGCTTGAACTTAGGGCCTAGGCACTGTCCCTGAGCTTCTTTTGCTCAAGGCTAACACTCTACTATTGAGCCACAGCACCACTTCCAGCTTTTTTCTGTTTATGTAGTACTGGGAAATCAAACCCAGGACTTAATGCATGCTAGGCAAGCACTCTACCACTAAGCCACATTCCCAGCCCTTGCTGGTTACTTTGTAGACAAGAATGTCTTAGGCTTTTCTGACTAGGCTGGTTTTGAACTGAGATCCTCTGGATCTCAGCCTCCTGAATACCTAGGATTCAAGGCATGAACCATCTGTGCAAGGATTATACTCTTACAGAAAAGTTGATGAGCATAGACTTTGCCACAGGTTTTTCTCTTGTGGGAAATCTGCTGTTTCTAGATTAAGACATTCTGTGGCAGGTGAGGCTTGGAAGGGTGGTGATTAATGTAGGCATTTTCTAAGAGCAATGCTTTCAGAATCTCATGAAAAGAAGCAAGATGGCACACTCCCCTTTTCACTTAAACACTACTTCAAGAATAGGTCTTTCCACTTCTGCAGCAAAATTTATTCAAACAGGCAGACTCATAGCTATGTCTTTGTAAGAAAGGCTATGGTCACATTGCTCTGGAGTCTTTATTCAAACTATATATGGCTCAGTATTAAAATAGAGGAATAATATTAGATCCACTTTAGTTCTGTATTGTCCCTAGAGTACTATTTGTCTGCAGTTCCTTAATCTTTCTTTTAAAAATATTTATTTATTTATTTATTTATTTATGTCGGTTGTGGGGCCTGAACTCTGGGCCTGGGTGCTGTCCCTCAGCTCTTCAGCTCAAGGCTAGCATTCTACCATTTGAGCCACAGCGCCACTTTTGGCTTTTTCTACTTATGTGATGCTGAGGAATTTAACCCAGGGCTTCATTTATGCAAGGCAAGCACTCTACTACTGAGCCACCTTCCCAACCCAGTTCCTTAATCGTAATCTCTTGGGAATGATTTATGAGTAGCACTTTTGGAATGTTTGCAAACTACATGTAGTAGCAGAGGCTAAATCATAATCCCTGGGCAAGCAGTGCCCTGTCTAGTTAGCTGAAAACCATTTGAGCATTAAGTCAGATATGAGGATAACAATTGGATTGTTTGGATGCTATAAGTCCATTCATAGTGTTTGGAAAGAGGCCTTTGTCTTCATTTGGTGGGACAAAAATATATCCATTGACAGGTGCTGGTAGCTCATGCCTGTAATTCTAGCTACTCAGGAGGCTGAGATCTGAGGATCGCAGTTCAAAGCCAGCCTGGGCAGGAAAGTCTGTGAGACTCATCTCCAATAAATCACTAGAAAACCAGAAATGGTATTGTGGCTCAAGCAGTAGAGTGCTCACCTTGAGCTGAGGAATGCAAGGACAGGGCCCAAGCCCAAAGTTCAAGACCCACAACTGGTATATATATATATATATATATATATATATATATATATATACACACACACACACACATATATATATACACATACATATATATGTATATATATACATATATATATACATATATATACACACACATATATATATACACATACATATATATATATACACATACATACACACACACACACACACACACACCCCACACACACATCCATTACTATGGATATACAAAGTCAATCACAGAAGTGGCATAAGGGTAACTGCTCACTGCTCAGCCCAGGCTCCCCCTTCTCTATCTTATCATTATTGTTGATTAAAAGGTCTCAGTGAATGTAAGAGTGTAACACTGGCAAGAATCTGCCCATACTGATTAACAGTGGAGTGAAGATAGTATAGAAGACAGTGTATTCTTTCAAGTATGTGAGGCAGAGCAGAACTTTTTTTTTGTCGGTAGTGGGGCACTGTCCCTGAGCTCTTCAGCTCAAGGCAAGTGCACTACCACTTGAGCCACAGTGCCACTTCTGGTTTTTATTGGAGATAAGAGTCTCATGAACTTTCCAGCCCTGGCTGGCTTTCAACTAACCCTCAGATCTCAGCCTCGTGAGTAGCTAGAATTACAGGTGTGACCCACCAGCACCCAGCAAGAGCAGAACTTTTTAGAAGTATGTCTAATGGATAAAGATAATCACTGTAGCTTTCTTTGAGTTTGATGAATTAGGAGCATCTTGTCTAACCTAGAGATCAAAAAAATA
Source organism: Dipodomys ordii (assembly GCF_000151885.1). NCBI lineage: Eukaryota > Metazoa > Chordata > Mammalia > Rodentia > Heteromyidae > Dipodomys > Dipodomys ordii. The sequence continues at coordinate 1,118,086 of NW_012267235.1, forward strand.
TGAAAGATAAAGAAGGATGCAAATGAACATTTCTTCATATATCAGTAAAGTACAAAATCCCATATGATTCCAAGTACCTTTTATTTTACCTCTTTGTTATCCAGTTCTTACACTGATAAAACATCAGCACTGAATTGCACATATGAATGAGAAGCTACAATTGGTTGAAACCTGAAACTCAATAGCAATGTACCTATTCACTCCTACTTGAACACTGAATCTGTTCAGATTTTTTTTTGTCAGTTGTGGGGCTTGAACTCAAGGCCTAGGCACTGTCCCTGAGCTTTTTTTCTCAAGGGTGGTACTCTACCACTTTAAGCCACAGTACCACTTTGGTTTCTGGTGTGTAATTGTAGATAGGAATCTCATGGACTTTCTTTCCTACCCAGTCTGGTTTTGAACCATGATCCTCAGATCACAGCCTCCTGAGTAGCTAGGATTATAGGCGTGAGCCACTGGTGCCCAGCTTGACCAATTTTTATTTTATTTTATTTATTTATTTATTGTCGGTTGTGGGGCTTGAGCCTGGGCACTATCCCTCAGCTCTTCAGCTTAAGGCAAGCACTGTACCACTTGAGCCATAGCACTACTTCCAGCTTTTTCTGCTTATGTGGTGCTGAGGAATCGAACCAAAGGCCTCATGCATGCAAGGCAAGCGCTCTACCACTGAGCCACCTTCCTAGCCCCTGACCAAATATTTTTAATAGTCCCATTCTACCCTCACCATACTTGACATGTCTCATCAAGTTTTGTGGGGTTTTGTTTTGTCTTTTTTTTTTTTTTGACCAGTCCTAGGGCTTGAACTCAAGATTGGGCACTGTCCCTGAGCTTCTTTTGCTCAAGACTAGTACTCTACCACTTGAGCCACAGTGCCACTTCTTTTGTTTATGCAGTACTGAGGAATTGAACCCGGGGCTTCATGCATGCTGAGCAAGTACTCTACTGCTAAGCCTCATTCCCAGCCACTCATCAAGTTTTGTATATAATATCTAAATTCCTAACTCTTCTGGACATTATGATCGTGTGTGTGTGTGTGTGTGTGTGTGTGTGTGTGTGTGTGTGTACACAGGTACTGGGGCTTGGGTTTCAGAGTTTGGGTGCTATACCATATCTCTTTTGCTTTTTTTTTTTTTTTTCTCTTTTGTATCAGGCTTGGATTGAGGGCTTAGGTGCTATCCTTGAGCTTTTTTGCTCAAAGCTAATGTTAGAACTAATATTAGGAAAATAGCAGTACATACAGATAGATACCTGTTTCCTAGCACAAAAAAGAATTATCCACAGCCGGGCGCTGGTGGCTCACGCCTGTAATCCTAGCTACTCAGGAGGCTGAGATCTGAGGATCGCGGTTCAAAGCCAGCCCGGGCAGGAGAGACCGTGAGACTCCTATCTCCAATAAACCACCAGAAAACCGGAAGTGGCGCTGTAGCTCAAGTGGTAGGGCGCTCGCCTTGAGCTGAAGAACTGAGGGACAGCGCCCAGGCCCAGAGTTCAAGCCCCACGACCGACAAAAAAAAAAAAAGAATTATCCACATTTGTTTTGATCACGAAGCAACCTGCTGCCTCCCAGCACTTATATGGTAACCCTGTTTGCTTTCAACAAATGATGTAAACTATACAGAAAACACTTCCCTTCTCAGAATGAGGGGCAAGCTGAGACTCATCTGTCCCAGGCTACAGGTTCTCCTTCCTTTGCCTTCTCCATAACTGCTGGCACTGGCACAGCTTTCTGGCTCCTGGTGACATTGACTCTGAAAGGAGGAAAATAGTGGTGTATACTTTAGTGACTGGCAAACATCGGGATATTTTCTAAGCCTCATTAGAACTTTCCTTCTTGTGGGAGTGGGGCGGGGGTGAACAGAGAAGGTGAAGGAGGGTGAAAAGTTTGGAAAGTACTTTATGTGCATGTATGAAAACAGAATTTCAAAATCTGTTGAAATTGTTTTAAGAAGGGAGGAGAAGTTAAGACGAGTGATAGAAAGGTGAAGTCAATGGAGTATGCATATATGGAAATGTCACTACAGAACTCCTCCTTGAACAACTAATGAATACTAATAAAAATAATTATTTTTGGCCGGTATCAGTGTTTGAACTCAGAGTCTTGAACTGTGAGCTTGCTAACTCACAGGTGGGATTCTATCACTTGAGCCATTCCTCCCACCTGGTTTTTGCTAGTTATTTTGCAAACAGTCTCTCAAACCTATCTGCCCTGCCTGGCCTCAAACCATCTTGGACCTCAGCCTCCTGAGTAGCCAGGATTACAGGCATGAGCCACCAGCACCCAGGAAACAAAACAAAACAAAAACCCACTCAATTTTTTAAAAAGTAATTAGGCTGGGAGCCGGTGGCTCATGCCTATAATCCTAGCTACTCAGGAAGCTGAGATCTGAGGATCACAGTTCAAAGCCAGCCCGGGCAGGAAACTCCATGAAACTCTAATCTCCAATAAACACCAGAAAACCAGAAGTGGCACTGTAGCTCAAGTGGTAAAGTGCTAGCCTTGAGCTGAGGGATAGCACTCAGGCCCAGAGTTCAAGCCCCATGACTGACAAAAAAACAAACAAACAAAAAGGAATTAGGGCTGGGAAGGTGGTTCAGTGGTAGAGTGCTTGCCTTGCATGCATGGGGCCCTGGGTTCGATTCCTCAGCACCACATAAGCAGAAAAAGCTGGAAGTGGCATTGTGGCTCAAGTGGTAGAGTACTAGCATTCAGCTGAAGAGCTGAGGGACAGTGCCCAGGCCCAGAGTTTAGGCCCCATGACCGACAAAAAAAAAATAATAATTATCCTTTAGTGTGGTACTTATGTATATTCCTAGAACTAAAGAGGCTGAGGCAGAAGGATCTGAGTTTAAGGCCAGCTTGACCTATATACATAGTAGTGAGACTTTGTCTCAAAATTAAAACTAAAATTAAAATAAAATGCAGAAGTATACAGAATTCTAAAATCTCAGTAACAAAGTCGAGCATGTTGGTATATGTCTGTAGTCCCAGTACTCAGGAGGCAGAGGCAGGAGGATCATGAGTTCAAGGACAAGCTGAGCTACATAGTGAGAACTTGTTTCCTCCCCTCCTCCACATCAGAAAATGTAATATTGCTGGGTGCTTGTGGCTCATGCTTGTAATCTTAGTTACTCAGGAGACTGAGATCTTAAGGACTAAGGTTGGAAACCAGTATCAGGCAGAAAAGTCCATGAGATCCTTATGTCCAATTAACTAGCAAAAAAATGGAAATGGAGCTGTGGCTCAAAGGGTAAAGCATCAGCTCTGAATGGAAAAAGACTAGTGAAAAAATGAGGTTCTGGGGCTGGGAATGTGGCTTAATTGTAGAGTGCTTGCCTAGCATGCATGAAGCCCTGGGTTCGATTCCTTACTACCACATAAATAGAAAAAGCCAAAGATGGAACTGTGGCTCAAGTGGTAGAGTCCTAGCCTGAGAGGCTCAGAGACAGAGCCCAGGCCCTGGGTTCAAGCCCCAGGACCAGCAAAAAAAAAAAAAAAAAAAAGTAAGGCTCTGAGTTTTAGCTTCAGTATCAGTGGGTACATGCGCATGTGTGCACGTGTGCGTGCTCACACACACACACACTGTTTCAATAACAAAAGAGCACGAAGTGAAGGAACTCACATTTGGCAAGCATTTTCTATATGCTAAGCTCCTCTTACACAAGATCCCAATTAGCCTCCCTCCATGCGAGAGACAAATGCTTTGAGTCCCACTTTAACAGATGAGGCAGTTGAGTTGGAGACTGCAGCTTTCCCCAAATCACTCAGCTAGTGAACACGAGTGCCAAAATCCATGCTCTCCTCCTTATGCCAAGCTGCCTATGGAACAAAAGGAAGTCTTCATAGACCAAGTCCAAGGATCCAAAACATCAGCCAGCTTACAGGGCATGGAACTATGGCAAATACTATTATGGGAATCCCACCAAGCAACAACATAGCAGTTGTCAGAACTTTGACCACAACACTCCATTTCTGTCTCTTCTCCAGGTTCTCATCTGTGTCTAAAGGAGAGATAGGGTGGAAGAAAGAGAAAAGAGAAGAGAAAAAGAAAGAGAATTTGAGCAAGGGAAATGACCAACCTTTTCTTTTACTTAAACTTGTCCTGACTCATAGGCTTATAGGGGGCCCAATCTACTCAAAGTCAGAAGCTGGATTCTCACTTCAGACTCAGAATCAGGAATTGGATATGAATCAGGGCTTCTTATCCCTAACCTCTTTTTTCAGCCTCTTCTCAATGAGTCATCTTCTCTGGGATTTTGGATTTTCCATAGTCTTTCAGGGCTTATTCTTGTACTGTTCTCAAATAAAGATAGCCTTGGGTACATAAGGAGTTCTAAACTTACCTTTATCATCCCCTCAGAGTCCCTACACTTTAAAAAAAAACACATTTCCTTCAATCCCAGCACTGAGGTGAAAAAAGAAAAAGAAAACAAAGTCACGGTTCATGTGTGTTTCTTGGTTTAACAGAATATATGAGAAACAAAGGTGAATTGACATTGCTTCTGAGTCATATGCCAAATCTTTGGCAAATGGCTGGTATACATTTTGTTATTACCAATCTCATGTTAAATTTTGTAGGGTCTATGATATAATCCGAACTCAAATTGGAGTATTCACCCATTTAGGGAAGACAAAACCATGCACTTGTTTGATATATTCACTATTTTAATTGCTTAATGTTCAAATATTTTGTGTCTAAACATACAGTGACTGGAATTACCTATAACAGGGATAACTGTTTATTCTGTTCCAAGTCTGGACACAGGGTAAGCTTACTTGCTTAGAGGTAAAAGATCACTGATGGAAGTGGCGCTGTAGCTCAAGTGGTAGAGCGCTCGCCTTGAGCTGAAGAGCTGAGGGACAGCGCCCAGGCCCAGAGTTCAAGCCCCATGACGGACAAAAAAAAAAACAAAAACATCTACTTGGGCTGGGAAGTTGGCTCAGTGGTAGAGCACTTGCCTTGCATGCCTGAGGCCCTGGGTTCGATTCCTCAGCACCACATAAGCAAAAAGAAAAAAGCCGGAAGTGGCGCTGTGGCTCAAGTGGTAGAGCGCTAGCCTTGAGCTGAAGAGCTGAGGGACAGTGCTAAGGCCCAGAGTTCAGGCCCCGCAACTGGACCAAAAAAAAAAAAAGATCACTGATGGTGTCAGGGTACAAACATTTCTGGGACTTTCTTTATAGAGAAGGCAATTTTCCCATTTTAAAAAATAGAATGATTTCTAACATAAACTAATTTCTCAACCCCCAGTAATATCCTAAAAGACTCAGACTAATAATATCAAAGCTAAAAATGCTTGTTGGGTGCTGGTGGCTCATGCCTATAATCCTAGCTACTCAGAGGATCTGAGGATCATGGTTTTCTTTTCTTTTTTTTGTCGGTCCTGGGGCCTGAACTCTGGGCCTGGATGCTGTCCCTCAGCTCTTCAGCTCAAGGCTAGGGCTCTACCACTTGAGCCACAGTGCCACTTCCAGCCTTTTCTGCTTATGTGGTGCTAAGGAATCAAACCCAGGGCCTCATGCATGCAAGACAAGCATTCTATCCCTGAGCCACCTTCCCCAACGCCCCCCCTCCTTTTTTAATGTCAGTTGTGGGGCTTGAACTCTGGACCTGGGTGCTGTCCGTCAGCTCTTCAGCTCAAGGCTAGCCCTCTACCTGTTGAGTCACTTCCGGTTTTTCTGGCGGTTGATTGGAGATAAAATTCTCATGGACTTGCCTGCCCAGGCTGGCTTTGAACTGCAATCTTCAGACCTCAGCCTCCTGAGTAACTAGGATTACAAGTGTGAGCCACCAGACCCCGGCGAGGATCATGGTTTTCAAAGACTGGGTGGGAAAGTTGTGAAACTGTTATCTCCAATGAACCATCCCATACCAGAAGTGGAGCTAAGGCTCAAAGTGGTAAAGTGCTAGCCTTGAGCAAAAGAGCTTAGAGAGAAAGCCCAAGTCCTGAGTCAAGCCCCAGGCCCACCTACTCCCACCCCCCCCAAAACCAGAAAAACCCCAAAGCTAAAAATGCTTCTTTTTCTTTCTGTTCTTGTTTTACTCCTACTTATTTTGTATCTGTGTCAAAAGGCTAGAAAAATGACCAGTACTTGTAGTTTTATCTCCATTATCCCCTGGAATGTGGAGGTTGTAGTGGTAAAAAACATCTCTGAGGAAACTCTTTTTCCTGGGTAGACCCTGCATTGGAAGACCTCTGGTAAGAAAACTGTAAAACAAAAAAGAAATAATGAAAGAACAACTACAGTAGAAAATTTTTTATCATTTATTTATTTATTTATTTATTTTTATCATTTGTTCTGACAAAAACTATAGTTGTATCTACCTGATATTAAGTGTGTGTGTGTGTGTGTGTGTGTGTGAGAATGGGTGAGAGTTGAACACAGAGCCTCAAATAGGCCAGGCAAGTGTTCTGCTACTTGAGCCAAGTTTTTAGCCCATTTGTTTTGTTTCTGAGATAAGTTCTTCCTGTTTCTGCCTCCTAAGTTGCTGGGATTACAAATATGTACCATCCGCTCATTTCTGATATTAAGCTTTTAATTGTAGCCCCAATGACCTGAGTGTTCATAGGTTTAGGGTATAGGCATAAAATACTGCCAAGAATAAATGTGGATAGAGATACTAAGAAGAGATATGGATGAAATCTCCGTGAGGCCTTTTATAGCTTAAGATCAGAATAAAGGAATAAACCTTATCTTGTTTACCTATTATTCTTAAGATTATAATAATAATAAAGATAGAAGGGTGTAGCACTGTTAAAAGTTTCCTTCTTTAATAGAGGTGACTCCAAAGTCCACGGAAGAATGTGAAATGTAATGTGACTGAATTACTGCTAAAAGTCAACTATTTTGAAAGGAGATTGGAGAAAGCAAAAGGAAACACCCTCCTCCCCAGATTCATATATTCAGTTTCATTCACTTAACAGGTGTTCACACATGTATACCTCATATATATATATATATATATATATATACATATTTACATATGTATATATATATATTTGTATATATGTTTATATAAGGTATATATGCCAGGAACTGCTTCATTTGTATATATCAGTTGGATATATTCTCACAAGGGAACAAGCCAAGAGGAGGGAGGGTTGTGGAGTAGAACAGAGGAAGCAGACTACAATGAATACAATCAATATGTTTTATAGTAGAAGGGGATGAATACTTCTAAAAACATTAAAACCAGAGAAAAATAAGTGAGTAAGTAGTCTGAGGAGCACAGATTGTCAATAGTTGGTAGCCTGAAGTATACGCTAGGTATCAGTGAGAAGGTGAGAATTGAAGCAAGACTTGAAGGAAGTCATGGGTTCACCAAGAAGAAGCCTGGGGAAGTACTAACTTGGGAGGAAAGGCAATGAGAGTAAGGCTCCAAAGCAGTGGTAGAGTTGTAGAGTTGGAGTAAAGTGGTCAGGGAAACAACAGAGTGAGCAGGTAGGCGATGTGGTTTCAGACCATGAAGATCCAGAGGAAACAGGTGTAAGGCCTAGCAAGCCAGTTTAAGAACTTTGGTGGCTTTTCTTTTTCCTCAGCATGGACTTACACTTGTTAGGCTGGTGCTATACCACTTGAGCTACCTCCAGCCTTGTTTTTTGCTGTTTATTTTGGAGATGAAGTGTAACAGACATTTCTGCCTAGACTGGCATTGAACCTGGATCCTCTAAATCTCAGCCTTCTGAGTAGCTAGGATTATAGGTGTGAGTGCCTGGAAGGACTTTGGGTTTTGGGTTTTTTTTTTAATGTTCTTGGTGGTGGTTGTGGGGCTTGAACTCAGGGCTTGGGCGCTGTCCCTGAGCTCTTTTGCTCAAGGCTAGTGCTCTACCACATCGAGCCTCAGCACTACTTTCAGGTTTTGGATAGTTAATTGAGATAAGAGTCTCACCAGGACTTTCCTGCCCATGCTGGCTTTGAACCACAATGCCCATATCTCAGCCTCCTGAGTAGCTAGGATTATAGGTCTGAGCCATTGACACCCAGCCAGGACTTTGTTTTTTATTTGGGCTTTGTGCAGAAGAGTGACAGGAATTGGGAGGATTACAGGCAGACACACCAAAACCTGCTAGGAGGCTACTACAGACATCAGATGAGAGATGGTGTGATTTCAGTCTAAGAGTGGAAATAAAGAAGAGAAGATGGATGTTGGCTGTAGTCTGGAATTTAATTCATGTGTCTTCACTAATGACCTCATCCAGTTCAAGGCAGTGGTTCTTATTCCAGTTTGGAAGGTCTTACCTGGTTGCCTACTAAGTCAGACCTGTAAATTCGACTTGACTTTACTTTTCTTTTCTTTTGGGGGGGGGTCCAGTCATGGGCTAGAACTCTGGGCCTGAGCGCTGTCCCTCAGCTCTTCAGCTCAAGGCTAGTGCTCTACCACTTGAGCCACAGCACCACTTCCAGCTTTTTTTTCCTGCTTATGTGGTGCTGAGGAATCGAACCCAGGGCCTCAAGCATGCAAGGCAAGCGCTCTACCACTGAGCCACCTTCCCAGCCCCATCAACTTGACTTTTCTAAATGACTCCTCCATATCTTGATTAAGTCTGTATAAAATGAACTTTGCTTCAGGAGCTTGTGGCCATAGTAATCAGGCACTATACCTGAAACCACTGGAGAAGTAGTAATCCTTTATTTTAATTTAATCAGGAAGATAGTGTTGGGAGAAATAGGTTGAGATACCCTTAAAGTCATTTCATTCAAAAAGATAAACAAAGCTGGGTGCTGGTGGCTCACTCCTATAATCCTAACTACTCAGGAGGCTGAGATCTGAGGATCACAGTTCAAAGCTAGCCTGGGCAGGAAAGTTCATGAAACTCTTATCTCCAATTTACTACCAGAAAACTGGAAATGGTGCTGTGGTTCAAGTGGTAGAGTGCTGGCCTTGAGATGAAGAGCTCAGGGACAGCACTCAGGCCCAGAGTTAAGCCCTATGACTGACAAAAAAGAAAAAAGAAAAGAAAGAAAAACAAGGAAATTTACAGCATAATATCACTCAGTTCTCTGACATGATAACATATGTTTATGAGAGAGATGAGAAAAAGATAAACCTTATTTTGGACAAGTTATCAGAGTTTTGGTTTTCCAAATCTGTAATATGGTTTAAATAATACTCAGCGTATTTCTCAGAGATGTTGTGAAGGTCTTAAGCAAAAAATGAGAAAGCAAGTATGAAGATACTTTGTAATCTGAGTGACATTATGATTGAAAGAGCAGGAATAAACTAATCTTTTTAAGTAGAAGAATTCTGCTCTGTAGCCACAGGGATATTTCAGCATGGCATGTGTTCCTACCTCCTGGGAACTACTGTTTTAAAGCCTACAAAATAGGCTTCATTTGTCAGTGTAAGTTCAGTTCTTCCTCAATTATAAATTAATGTCCATCCATGTTCCCAGCTCATCTCCTTCAAGTCTCACCTGTGAAGTACTGAGTGCCAAGATGGAGCAGGTCTATAAATACAAACACTGTACTCTAAGTGATCATGAAATTGCAATATTAGCTGGCTTTGGTTAAAGCTGTTTGCATAAGAAATCTTAATTTGAGGACATCAGTGGTATGGTAGAATTTTAGAAAGTATAATACAGTGTATGAAACACCCAAGTTATATAAAGATATATAATTTACTATACCTTGGCCACATCCTTAGAAACAAATGTCTTATTTCTCAGTCTCTATATAGATGTTAGAGATTTTAGATATTATATTACTGGTTCTTGGGACTCATGCTTGCTAGGCAGTGCTTTACTACTAAAAGTGTGTTTCTTCATTATTCTGGTTATGAATCCCTCAGTTTCTCTACAAGTGCCAACTTTTCTCTTTCCAACAGTATAGGAGCAGTGTCTAAGGAATTGCCTGAATAAAAATGCAATCTACTGATTAGAAACTTATTTGACAAAAAGGATGGGTAAGGGGGCTGGGAAGGTGGTTCAGTGGTAGAGTGCTTGCCTTGCATGCCTGAGCACCACATAAGCAAAAAGAAAAAAGCCAGAAGTGGCTCTATGGCTCAAGTGGTAGAGTGCTAGCCTTGAGCTGAAGAGCTGAGGGACAGCACCTAGGCCCAGAGTTCAAGCCCCACGACTGGACCCCCCCCAAAAAAAAAAGGATCGGTAAGAACCTGTCATTGTTTTTTATTTTGGTACCCTGTGTCTTTTTTTTTTTTTTTTTGTGAACACATTGTACAGAGGGGTTACAATTACATGGGCAGGATAATGCGTACATTTCTTATCAAGCATTGCAGCCTTCTCCTTTGTTTACCCTTCACATCCCTTCCCAGCCTCCCCCCCAATCCACCCCCCACACCAACATTGTAAAGCTTGTTTTCGACATGACAATTTCTACTTCTCATTGTTGCAACAGGTCCACCTGTATCCTTAAACGACTTGTTTTTCCCCATCTCCTCCACAAGTTATACTGACATCAAATATAGTGAAAGCACGGGTTATATTGTGGGGGAGGGACATACAAAGCAACAAAGAGATAATCTTATAATTGCGTTAGAAACAAATGCATGAAAGAAAAAAACATTAAAATACATATCTAAGGGTTCATTTTCCTAACATCACATTATCTGACCTTTTCCGCTTGACTCATACATATGGTACCCTGTGTCTTGTATATACCTTTATCTGAATTGGGGAAGGGAAAGGAAATAACAAAATGGTGAAACAAAGGACAAAGGGTGAACCAATGCAACAGAGATACTCACAAGACACTATGTTGGAAATGAACTTTACAATTTGGGGGGGCAATTGGGGAGGAGGAAAAGTGGGAGAAAAACAAAGGAGGGGGTAACTATTCAACAATAAATGTACTCATGGGGCTGGGAAGGTGGCTCAGTGGTAGAGCGCTTGCCTTGCATGCTCGAGGCCCTGGGTTTGATTCCTCAACACCACATAAGCAAAAAGATAAAAGCCGGAAGTGGCACTGTGGCTCAAGTGGTAGAGCGTTGGCCTTGAGCTGAAGAGCTGAGGGACAGCACCCAGGCCCAGAGTTCAAGCCCCACGACCGGACCAAAAAAAATAAAATAAAATAAATGTACTTATTACCTTACTTATGTAACTGTAACCCCTCTGTACATTACCTTTACAACAAAATAAAATAAAATTTAAAAAATAGCCTGGTTTTCCAGGTGCCTATGGCTCACATCTGTTATCCTAGCTACTCAGGAGGCTGAGATCTGAGAATCACAGGAACCTGTGTGAGACTTTTATCTCCAATTAACCATCAGAAAACTGGACGTGGCACTGTGGCTCAAGTGGTAGAGTGCTTGCCTTCAGGTGAGGAGCTCAGGGACCATGCCCAGGCTGAGAGTTCAAGCCCTATGACTGACAAAAAAAAGAAGAGGAGGAAGAAGAAAAAAGCTTGGTTTTTAACATAGCTATATTGCTGAAAAATTAGTAACCAATATTTCATCTCTTCTTCTACTCTGCTATTTCAGTTCTAATTTCTCAGTCTATCTTCACCCTCAAGTAGCACACTCCATTTTCTAGAAAGATAGAAACTTTTTTTTTTGGGTCCGGTCGTGGGGCCTGAACTCTGGGCCTGGGTGCTGTCCCTCAGCTCTTCAGCTCAAGGCTAGCTCTCTACCACTTGAGCCACAGTGCCACTTCTGGCTTTTTTTTTCTTTTTGCTTATGTGGTGCTGAGGAATCGAACCCAGGGCCTCGAGCATGCAAGGCAAGCGCTCTACCACTGAGCCACCTTCCCAGCCCCAAGATAGAAACTTTTGCCAAATAAAGAATACGCTGAACAAAGAACCATTATAGCAGAGAAGTCAAAACAAAAAACAAACAAAAAACGAATGGGTGAGAATAGGAAAGAAGAGAGGTGGAGAGACTTAGGACTGGGATCAAGAACCACTGCCTGGGAGTATAGCTCAGTGGAGGAGTACTTGTTCAGATTGAACCCTAGTTTCAATCTCCAGTGACATACAGAAAGGAAAGGAGGAAAGAAGGAAGGAAGGAAGGAGGGAGGGAAAGAAGGAAGGGGGGAAGGAAGGAAGGAAGGAGGGAAGGAAGGAAGGAGGGAAGGAAGAAAGGAAGAAAAGGAAAGAAATAATGAGGCAAATGTATGTATATTGATATGGCAAATTGCTAAAGTATATTGTTAAGTGGAAAAAGCAAGGTACAGAACAGTGTGTATGATATGCTGTCATTTATACTCTTAAAATACATGCCATACATGCTTGAAATATCCCTTCAAAGAATACAATAAGTTGGCAAAAATAGTTCCCTCAAGGAATGAGACTGAAGGATGAAGAGACAGGCAGAGGAGGGAGACTTAGGTTTCCCTACATACTCCTGTGCTGTTTGAATGCCTTTACTGCATGCATTCAAAATGAAATTTAAAAAAAAAATAAAAAAGACTCATCAGAAATGAAGATCATATCACCATTACGAAAAGTCAGTGCTAAAAGAGATCTTAGAAATTAGAAAATTGATTCTCAAAGATGACAGATTAAGAGAGAGAATAATAGAGAATAATACATTTCCTGGTGGCTTTTGCTGCTACTAAGTACCTGCTGCCATCAAGGATATCAACTGAAAGTTAGTGTCTAACTCTCTCTCCCTTTTGGATCTCACCTTTGCCTGTTAGAAAGGATCCAGGCTGTAACTTGGTTGCAGGGGTTAAGTAACAGTGTGTGTGGGGGGGGGTGGCAGAGCTGTTAATTTGGGGAACAGCAATGGCTCTCAAGTTCTTCAGAATACACTTGACTTCTGGCTTCCTTTCTGAATCAAATGAGGTTGACTTTTTACTTCACTTCAAGAGCCAAGGCACTGTAGGGTAGCCATAGTTCAATTTTGGATCACTGTGGCAATTTTGGCTTCTGTGTGTGTTTCTAGAAGAAAAGCCAAACAGAAAACTGCCGCCAATCCTATCTGACAATGCCTAGCTAAGCCATGTCCCTTTATGACACCTGTTAAACTCCACAGGTGCTTTCCATTTTAGTTCACCTCCTCCTTTGTACATGTTTCTGGTATCAAATATGCAAGTCCTGTTTTTTTTTTTCTTATTTCATCCTACCATGAGTCCCATGGAGAAAGTTTACTTCAATAAACTCAGAATAGGGAAATGCTCATAGATAGTTTTCTTTGAGGCAGAGAGAGCTAGGCACTACTTCCTTCTCTTTCTTTGTTCCCATCTGCTTGACTTTTGCCTAAATGTCTGGCAACTAATTTGCCAGAAATCCCGAGTGTGTGTGTATGTGTGTGTGTGTGTTAAAATAGTATATTTGAGATCTAGGTTAAGAAGTGGGTAAACAAGGCATTTTCAATAAATAAAAAATTCTTGGAGCCGGGCCCTAGTGCTCATACCTGTAATCCTAGTTATTCAGGAGGCTGAGATCTGAGGATCGTGGTTCAAAGCCAGCCTGGTCCAAGAGAAGCCCTGAGACTCTTATCTCTAATAAACAACTCAGAAAACCAGAAGTGGCGCTGTTGCTCAAGTGGTAGAGCACTAGCCTTGAGCTGAAGAGCTGAAGGACAGTGCCCAGACCCAGAGTTCAAGCCCCAAGACTGACAAAAAAAAAAAAAAAAATTCTTGGAATGGCAAAGTGATTTTGCAGAAAGGGCTGATTCCCTACCTTGTATTAACAAATTCCTGATGCTTCTCACATCCTTTGGGAATAGCCCTGGCAACTGTTCCACTTGGCAGCTGCTATCTCCAAAGTCTGGGGGAAAAGGGGATAGAATTTACCCAGTATTTACTCATTAGAATTCTGGGCACTGTAGGAGAATACAAAAGAATGAAATACTCGCTCATAAAACTTGCAACAGGGGATATCAAACTCTTCCTAAAAAAGACAAACAGCTGTATACAAGAAGTTACCTTATTATAAAGAAAACTGAGTACCAATCTATTACTTTCAGGAGAAAGAAAAGTGAAAACAATTAAGTAAACTTCCCAAATAATGAAAGACTAACCATTTTATTCCTTCAAAAATGCTTAGTTTTTTCTTCTCCATCCTGTTCTATCTGCCTGCTGTCCTAAGGAGAATCTTCAAAAGTTTATTATTACAATATAGTTTTCCACAGAACAATAGATCATAGTTATGTATACTTTATTATACTTATATCTGCATCTTATGCTATTTTTCCTTAACTCTGACCAGCTAATTTTAGAGATGAAATGTTCAGAAAACTCTGAAAATATAGCTTTTTTTTTTTGGTGCTAGTACTGGGGTGTGAACTCAGGGCTTACTCTTTTTTTTTTTTTGCCAGTCCTGGGGCTTGAACTCAGGACCTGGGCACTGTCCCTTAGCTTCGTTTGCTCAAGGCTAGCACTCTCTACCACTTGAGCCACTTCCAGCTTTTTTCTGTTTATGTGGTACTGAGGAATTGAACCCAGGGCTTCATGCATGCTAGGCAAGCAATCCACTAAGCCATATTCCTAGCCCAGGACCTTACTCTTGATTAGCTTTATCACTCAAGGCTGATGCTATACTACTTGATCCATACCTCCACTTCCAGCTTTTTCCTGGTTAATTGGAGATAAACCAGCATGGACTTTTCTGCCTAGGCTGGCTTTGAACCATGATTCTCAGATCTCAGTGTCATGAGTAGCTAGGATTAGAGGCATGAGCCACCAACATGGGATTTGGCTTTGAATTCTTGATCCTCTTTCATAGCTCCCCAAGTGCTGGGATTATAATTGTGCACTATCATGCCAGGCAGAAAAAAATTACATTTAAACAGTACAAAAGAGTAGCATATAATACCATTCCACCCCAAATCATTTTTTCTCTCATCTGTCTTACCTAAGAGTATCCCTATCTATTTGGATATGCCACTTTAGAAACTAAGGCAACATCTTATAAGGGTTTCCTCTTTTTTTTTTTTTTTTTTTTAATGTTGGTCATGGGGCCTGAACTCTAGGCCTGGGCATTGTCCCTGAGCGCTTCAGCTCAAGGCAAGTGCTCTATCACTTGAGCCACAGCACCACTTCTGGTTTTCTGGTGGTTTATTGGAGCTAAGAGTCTCATGGACTTTCCTGTCCAGGCTAGCTTGAACCACCATCCTCTGATCTTAGCGATCTGAGTAGCTAGAATTACAAGTATGAGCCACTGGCACCCAGAAGGGATTTTCTCTTAATTGAGGACAATACTAAAACTGTACTGGAACTCTTTCTAAAGCTATCCATTCTAGCCAGTTGTGGTGGTACACATCTATAATCACAGCAGTCAGGATACTGGAACAGGAGGTCATGAATTCAGACAAACCTGGGATATATAGCAAGTATGAAGCCAGCTTGGGAAACAAATCAAGGCCTTGTTTTTTGTTTTTGTTTTAAAGATATCTCATTGTAACAGGACTTTTTAAATATTAATTACATTACTAAGATAGAAGAATGTACTATGTTCTCTGAAAACACCTAATTGTGAAACATAGCTTTCTCTCTGGCTTAAGTTATAGTCCTACTTAAAGACAGAAAGCTACAAAGATAACTTCTAGAAAGTTTTACTTGCTGGGGATAGACTACGTCCTGGTATGTTGGAAGAAACCCCAATGGCTCACTTAGCTTCTCTGAATTTTTTTTTTACATTAGCCTAGAGAAGTACTTACCTTTCTTTGAGTCATAAAATGCAATGATTAGGCTGAAGATCCAAGTGGTATCCATGTTAGTTTGAGCACTGATTGCACACAGTTCACCTTTAATCTGCCATAGCCTCTTCTAGCCTTGTCTCTAGTTGCTTTCACAGCCTTAAAACTAAGTTTCCCCTTTATATGGTCTGGTTCCACTCTGGTTATTTTGCCTTATTTCCTGAGGACTCAGGGAATAGAGCTGATTGGAGAAAGGGCCAAATCTGCTTATTAATAATTAACTTGAAGGTCTTCCCTTATCTTTACAGCTGGTACCAACAGAGCTGTAATTACCTGTAGTTTTTTTTTCTAGAGTAAGGGCAAAAATGCTTAGTGAGGGCTGGGCACTGGTGGCTCACACCTGTAATCGTAGCTACTCAGGAGGCTGAGATCTGAGGATCACAGTTCAAAGCCAGCCGGGGCAGGAAAGTCCATGGTGGCACAAGTGGTAGAGCGCTTGCCTTGAGCTGAAGAGTTCAGAGACAGTGCCCAGACCCAGAGTTCAAGCCCTATGACCAAAAAAAAAAAAAAAAGCTTAGTGATATGCTTTATGTACTTGCAAATAGATGCATAGTCATATTTGTTGATATAGGCACATAGATAGAAATACAAATAGAAAGAGTTAAGTTTCTATTAGGAAATGCAATTTCTGAAATAGAGCAGGCAACTAAGTCTGCATGAGTCAGTGACTTATACTGGACTAGGAAGCAATAGAATGAGGATGGAGGATAAGCCCTGTAATAAACTATTATCATTTTAGGAAAATTCCTTGACTTTTCAGGATCTTAGTTTTCTCCTCTGTAATTTGAGAGGCCCAACCAAAATATCACATTTACACATGAATTCACATGAGCACAGACATATGTATCAGGGTGTGTGTGTGTGTGTGTGTGAATTCACATGAGCACAGACATATGTATCAGGGTGTGTGTGTGTGTGTGTGTGTGTGTGTGTGTGTGTGTGTCTGTGTCTGTGTCTGTGTCTGTGTGTGTATGAGTGAGACCAGAGGCTTGAACTCAGGCCTTGGACACTATTTTTGAGCTCAAGGCTAGTGCTTTCCTAATTGAGCCACAGCTCCACTTCTAGCTTTTTGCTGGTTAATTGGAATTAAAAGTCTCATGGTCTTTCCTGCATAGCCTGGCTTTGAACTCTGATCCTCAGAGTAGATAGGACTATAGGCATGAGCCATCAGCACCTGGCTTAATCAAATTTTGAACATTTTCATATACCTAAGTAGTGAAGTGAGTGTGGTAAGACAATATTCCTATGAGAAATGGGTCAAGAGGTAAGGAATAGCTAAATACATTAGGTAAATGATACTGTCTATAGCTTGAGCAAGTTTTCCTAAATATATAACTGCAGTTGAAGATTTTTTCCACAGAGAGAAAGATAATTTTGCTAATCCTGGGGCTGAACTCAGGGCCTGGGCACTGTTTCTGAGCTTCTTTTGCTTAAGGCTAGCACTCTACCACTTGAGCCACAGCTCCATTTCTGGCCTTTTCTGTTTATGTGATACTGAGGAATCAAACCCACGGCTTCATGCATGCTAGATGAGAAC
The DNA here is from genome assembly GCF_000151885.1 of Dipodomys ordii. NCBI lineage: Eukaryota > Metazoa > Chordata > Mammalia > Rodentia > Heteromyidae > Dipodomys > Dipodomys ordii. The sequence continues at coordinate 1,135,216 of NW_012267235.1, forward strand.
TCTACCACTAAGCCACATTCCCAGCCCCCAAAATATATTTTTTTAGCAAATGCTCTAAAGACTTTTTTTTTGTACAGAGGATCTCATTTTGTAGTCTAGGTTGACCTGGAACTCATGATCCTCTGCCTCTGTATCCCAAGTGCTGAGATTAAAGGTGTGTGTCATAATTCCCAGTTCTAAAGGCTTTTTGATTGTATAGCTAGGTAGATGATAAAAGACATATGAAGATCTACGCAGATATTTGCCTAATCCAAAGTTTCTGCAGTTTTTACCTCTGTAAGTATACTGACATTGCAGACATATGGATTTAGCTATTCCTGAGAACATTGTGGAGCTAAAGATCAATGATGATATAAAGGAAACTTGGGGATGGTATAGGGGTTCATATCTGTAATTCTAGCAAAAGGCCTGCTTTGGCAACATAGTGACACCCTATCTTAAAAGCAAAACAGCTTAAGGGGCTGGGAAGGTGGCTCAGTGGTAGAGTGCTTGCCTCCCATGCATGAGGCCCTGGGTTCGATTCCTCAGCACCACAAAAGCAGAAAAGTCCAGAAGTGGTGCTGTGGCTCAAGTGGTAGAGCGCTAGCCTTGAGCTGAAGAGCTGAGGGACAGTGCCCAGACCCAGAGTTCAGCCCCAGGATTAGCAAAATTATCTCTCTCTCTAGAGAGACTGACAAAAAACAACAACAACAAACAAACAAAAAAAGCTTAATAAATAAGTTAGTAAGTAAAAGGAGTCTGGTTTAAAGGACTTTCCACTCATGAAATTTGAATCAAATTGTAATAATCAAAATTAGTACCCTGTTTCCTGACATCCTGATAGAATTTGACATCTGGCTACATTAAGCATTAGAGAAGTCTCAGCGGGGAAATGGAAAAGGAAAAAAATGTCACAGAAAATCAATGTGTTGGTTGGAAAGATAGAAGGAAGTATTGGGCATTCTGTTCTAGAACAAATCTTTATTGATATTATCACTCCCCCCTCCCCTCTGCTCTAGTTGCTTATTTCTCCTGGCACAGGAGGTAGCTACACAAGAATTAAAAGGTTTCTTTACCTTCCTTGGGTTTCATGATTTTTATTTACTATTTCTTTAACACAATTATATGATTCTCTGCTCACTAGTGATGGAACATTTATCCTGCCTGCTGTTTTATTTGCAATTCTCTTTAGATGCCACATGACAGTGCTGCCACCTGGCAGCCAGGGTAGGGATGGATCTGAGGTCCAGTCCAGTTATTCTCATCCTGTGTCGTGTCACAAGATGGCATAAGAGCTTACTTTTCCCAGAGGACAAAGATAAAGGGGAAAGTTTTTTTTTTTTTTTAATCAACCTAACTGGCTTTTTTTTTTTTTTAACTCAGTGGCTCAGAAATCAATCTACATGTTGGAGCGGGCCATATTGTGGGATACTGCAATTAACACATCAAAATATCGAACAGTGAAGAAATAGACCCAGAATTGTTTCACTTATAGATGTTTCCACCAATTTTCTAAGGGTTTGATATGTGGTTAAAACAGCGAGTATCTCTTCTGATCTCCCCTCCCACACATACTAAGTTAGCAAGGAAAAGATGCTATTATCATAGTAAGGGGGCTTATGATGTGTCAAATTTTGAGATCTGACCTCTGGAAGACAATAGGAATACTAACTAAATGGATGAATCAGAGCTGTGCAGGAGGAGCACTTGACCAGAAACCCTGATGCCCTATCAAAGCTCTAGATTAGGCTCTGTAATTTGATTGACTTATTTAGAGTAAGTTACTTAATGAGTTTTCTTTAATGAGGTGATTGGAAAAGATGGCTCCCAAGACCTCTAGAGTTTTAAAATCATCTTTTGTCTACACTTCCCTTATTCTGTCGGTCGTGGGGCTTGAACTTGGGGCCTGGGCACTGTTCCTCAGCTTTTCAGCTGGAAGTGAGGACTCTACCACTTTAGCCACAGCACCACTTCTGGTTTTCTGACAGTTAATGGGAGATAAGTCTCACGGACTTTCCTGTCCAGGCTGGCTTTGAACCATGATCCTCATCCTCAGATTTCAACCTCCTGAGTAGCTAGGATTACAGGTGTGAGCCACCAGCGCCCGGCTTACACTTTCTTTTAAGGTGCTTTTTAATTTAATTTTGATTTTGTGTGTGTGTGTGTGTGTGTGTGTGTGTGTGTGTATCCTGGGACTTGAACTCAGGGTGTGGGCACTGTCCCTGAACTTATTTTTTTTGGGGGGGGGTCCGGTCGTGGGGCCTGAACTCTGAGCCTGGCACTGTCCCTCAACTCTTCAGCTCAAGGCTAGCGCTCTACCACTTGAGCCACAGCGCCACTTCTGGCTTTTTTCATTTTACTTATGGGGTGCTGAGGAATCGAACCCAGGGCCTCAGGCATGCAAGACAAGCGCTCTACCACTGAGCCATCTTTCTAGCCCCTATCCCTGAACTTCTTTGGCTCAAGGCTAGTGCTCTACCACTTGAACCACAGCACCACATCTGGCTTTTTCTGAATAATTCATTGGAGTTAAGAGTTTTACAGACTTTTCTGCCTGGGCTGGCTTTGAACTGCGATTCTTGGATTTCAGCCTCCTGAGAAGCTAGAATTACAGGTGTGAGTCACCAACACCTAGTTAGATTATTTTCTAAGTGCATTTTAATTGACATAGTAATTATGCATATTTATGGGCTACAATATAATGTTTTAATTGGTATATTCATTATCTCCTCAGACATATATCATTTTGTGCAGGAAACACTTCAAATCTGCTCTACTAGCTCTGTGTGTGTGTGTGTGTGTGTGTGTGTGTATAACAAAGGATAGGCTTTTTGGTTGTATATATCTTCATATATGTCTATATGTCTATATTTATATATGTCTATAACTTTCACATATGAAAGAAAACATATACCTTTTTGTCTCTCTGAGCCTGACATAGTTTACTCAGTATTATTTTTCAGTTCTGTCCATTTCTGTGCAAGTAACAAAATAATATTCCTCCTGATAGATTAATAAATTTCCAGTGCATGTGTATATGTGTATGTATATATATATATACATATGTGTGTATATATATACATATATATAATTTTCTTGATCCATTCATTGGTTGTCTACCTATGTAAATTAATTTTTTATCATATATAACACAGAGAATATACCTAAACAACATTCCAAAAATGTTCTTTTTGTTCTCTTCTAGTCCCTAACCTTAACTTCCATAAGGAGTAAATATTAGCTAGAGGGGGCTGGGAATGTGGTTTAGTGGTAGAGTGCTTGTCTAGCATGCATAAAGCCCTGGGTTCAATTCCTCAGTATCACAGTGGCACTATGGCTCAAGTGGTAGCTAGTCTTGAGCAAAAGAAGCTCAAGGACAGTGTCCTGAGTTCAAGCCCCAGGACTGGCAAAAAAGGTATTACCTAGATTATTACCACCACAAATGAATTTTGCCTTCTTTTAAAATGAGAAACATGGTCTGACACCAGTGGCTCATGCTTATAATCCTAGCTACGCAGGAGGCTGAAATCTGAGGATCACAATTTGAAGCCAGCATATGCAGGAAAGTTGGTGAGACTCTTATGTCCAATTAAGCAACAAAAAGCCAGAAATAGATCTGTAGCACAAGTGGTGAAGTGCTAGCCTTGAACACAGGGACAACACTTAAACCCTGAGTTCAAGCCCTAGGATCTGCGCACACATACACACACACACACACACACACACACACACACACACATGAAGCAGCAAGTGATATACTCTTTTATATCTGGCTTTTTTTGTGAATATTGTGTTCACAAAATTTATCCATATTACTTCATGTAGCAGTGGTGTGTTCATGTTCATTGCTTTATTATATTCCTTTGTCTGGATGTATTATGATTTATTTATCCATTATATTGCCCAAAAGACATCTGTGTTGTTTCTAACTTTTGGCTGAAATACTCCTTTGACCACATTTGAAAGTTGCTCAGGAACTTAAGGAAGTCAAAGTTGTTTAAACCGTTTGCAAGATATATTCAAGTTGATCAGTTGTTCCCATTAGTACTTCTACTTATGGTATATGAAAGTTTCTGTTGTTCCACATTGCCAAAAAGGCCAAAGAGTCTTTTCTGTGTGGCATGATAATGAGCTGAAGCACAGCTAGACATATCTTCATATAGTGCAACTCTTATTCGTCTCAGAAGCTAACACCACAGACATTTGCTCCCTCCAAGAAAGAATAGAGGATTCAGCTTATTGCTAGAGCCCTGCACCTGTGAGAGTGAATTTAATCATAATTCCTGAATCAGGAGAGAGTCTACAGGGCATTCTGTTGTTGTGCTGAACCTAATAGGAAATGGGAGAAGGGAACATACAAGTAGAAAATAACATTTTCTATATTCCCTTTTGTGTTCTAGCTCTGTGCTAGAGGCTTTTCATTTTCTTTTTATGACTTAACACAAATGACCAACTTATAAAGTAGATTTTATAGCTCAAATTGATAGACAGGGGAAGTGAGACTCAGAAAAAGGGTTACTTGCTCAATCTCATAGATTAATTACGACAGAGTTAAGATTTAAAACGTGGTCTATAGCCTGGCACCGGTGGCTCACGCCTGTAATCCTAGCTACACAGGAGGCTGAGATATGAGGATCATGGTTCAAAGCCAGCTCGGGCAGGAAAGTCCACGAGACTCTTATCTCCAGTAAACCACTAGAAAACCAGAAGTGGTGTTATGGCTCTAGCAGTAGAGTGCTTGCCTTGAGCTGAAGAGCGCAGGGACAGTGCCCAAACCCGGAGTTCAAGCCCCATGACCAAAAAAAAAAAAAAAAAAACCCCACCAAAATGTAGTCTATGTGAATGAAAAAGAGCTCAAGCTCTTTACAAAACAGAGCACAAAGAAGGCTACTCTTAAGAGTCTTTGCTTAAGATTGCTAGCACCAAGATAATAGGGCATATCAGAACAGAAGGTCCATTAACCAGTAAACAAGACTTGTGAGATAGCTTTGTATCTATCTGCAGGTCTAGGTTGTTCATGAGAGATAAGATTTTTAAAAAGAAGGGATATTGTGAAATCTTCTGATTTGAAAGCAGTACTATGGCTTGAACTCAGGCCCTCACCCTTGCTTAGCAGGTTTTCTACCACTTCAACCATGACCTAGCCCTGATTTATGATATGATACAGAAGCTCTGAGTTCAACCCAATACCAGCCAAAAAGAAAGAGAGAGAGGGGGGGGAAGAAGAAGGAGGAGGAGGAAGAAGAGAAGAGAAAAGGAAAGGAAAGGAAGGAAAAATTAATAAACTGGAGGCCTTTCATGAATGTAGAGGACAGTGAGATCTAAGATGGATATGATGGAAAGCTGAGCAACATAAATGTCAGAATCCTAGTTATCTTGTTTATTTTCCTGCCTTAAAAAAAGGCTCGGGCTGGGAAGGTGGCTCAGTGGTAGAGCGCTTACCTTGCATGCCTGAGGCCCTGGGTTCAATTCCTCAGCACCACATAAGCAAAAAGAAAAAAGCCAGAAGTGGCGCTGTGGCTCAAGTGGTAGAG